>NC_136816.1:37554687-37728808 GCF_951394365.1 Tetrao urogallus
GTTTACATAAAGTGTTGTATTTTATGTAGCTTTTGGGTTTGCCTATGTGCTTGTTTTTTCCTTTGAATGATTGGTTGACTTTGGGGATGTGGTAGTATTTTTTTTTACTTTTCGAGCCAGAGTATAAATCTGTTCCACAAAACATTAGCAACAGTTAACCTATTTATTTATCATGGAATTGTCCGACTGTAGGTAAAACATTAAAAAACAAAAAAAGCCACTAAACAAGTCATGGTATAAATTCTTAATTTTCTTGAACCTTACACTTACTAACAACCTTAAGAACAAAAGGAAGATGTTTAAAAAAAAAAAAAAAAAAAAAAAAAAAAAAAAAAAAAAAAAAAAAAACCTGAGAAGATAAGCACACAAAAAAGCCCTGTTCTTAGCTTGGCCTGTATGGCTGCAGCTCTGGGATATTAACGCTTAATCTGAACTGTAATTGTAGATTGGGTTTCCTAGTTCTTTGGTCATTAAGATCTTTTTTGACTCCTCATTAGCTCTTCACCATCAAGAATTGAACACTTGTGTATGGTTGGTTGCTTTTTACCTTTTTTTTTTTTTTTTTTTTCTTCTTGTTAGTACAAATACAGAAATAATTTTTTTTTTTTTTTTTCTGCTAGTTGAGATACTGCTGCTGAGATGTGTCTGGAGAATTCAATGGCCTTCCTAGCCGTCGCAGTTGTTTTGGGGTGATAGGCTACCATAATAGAAAAATTGTTCAAAATAATTACTTTTCAGGGTTGATTCAGTCGTCAGTTGACAACCTTGCATGTAACAGTATTCAATGTATTCAGTTTTCAACAGTATTCAGTATTCTATGTCTTTGCCCCATTTACTGGTTAATTACATGTCTGCATCATAACCTTTCCTTAATTTACCAATCCCCTGCTGCTATGTCACATAGTTTTTTGTAGATTTTATTCTATTTCACAGTTTAAAAATCTTTCTTATACTGATGTAGTATTGCTGAGATCTTCCTTGTAAGAGAACTATGAAAGAACTTTTGTGTGTGTAATTTAATACTTACTGTTTAAACAACTCTAATTCATTTAATGCATGCTGTGTTCGGTTGTTGTATGACACCAAGTTACTGAGCAGATACTTAGTTCCTCTACTTTGTACTCCAAACTATTGAAGCTCGGTATGCAGTCTCTCCTGACCCTCCTCTTCATTTATAATTTCTTTTTCTTTAGTGATATTTCAAAAATTACGAGGCAGGATGACTTCCTAGATACTTATGAGATATCTGAGGTATCTAGATCTGCTGAGTAACAATGTTCTAACATTACTGAGTCCTCTGCCTTATTTGTCTTCAGTGGGTACAGTGGAGATGCTTTCATTGACATTGTAATGTTTCCCACAAGAGATTTTTCCCTAAAGCAGAAGCAAATATTTGCCAATGATGCATGGATTTTCCTCTGGTCATACTAAGTGTTGTATTATAATTTAGTGAGGAATCAGTGCTGTTTTAAGTGCTTTATGATATAGAAATATGGGATCTCATGTGGAACATTAGAGTTCTTGATTTAACTATTTCTCCTGGAAGTTTTTGAAATTTTCTAAGTTCTTGGCTTACTTATTCCAATTTTCTATTTTTTACTTCCTCTCCTATCAAGACTGCTTTCATTATTTTTTTTCTTGTTCTGTGGAGTTTGGGTTGTCTGGCTATTCAATAAAATGTTCTGAGATGACTTTCAGTTGCATTTTATGTCTAAATCCAGCTTTCACTTGTAATTCAGTTGGTTTTCACTGAAGCAGCTCTTGTGAAAAAACGTGCGTGTCACATACCAACACTACTGGTTTTGGATTTCTTTTGTTTACATAACATAATGGAATTGAGTAGTGATCATGAGCTCTAAGTGCTACTCTTAATTGTCGCTGATGCCACAGCTTCTGTTTTTTGACAAGTATTTCTGTGTGGTGCTTTTCTTTTCCAGGAAAGTGTAACTTCTAAATTAAATACCAAGGTTATTCTTTTTTAGTATGAAATGGAAAATGTTTAAGTTGGTATCAGGGTATTAAATGTGGGTTTTTAGATGTTTACAGTTTGCAGGATACACATCAATTTGTTTCATGGCAAATGGGAAGTGTCATCAGTAGCTACTCAGTGGTGACTCAGCAGATGTTCAACTTCGGTATCATCATCTGTGTTACATACAGCAGAACATGTCCCTTGTACTATTCACACCCAAATAGTTATTTGTTGCAGATACCTTTGCCTACACATTAGGGTACCTGCAGGCTTCTCCTTTGTACTTTTGGCTTTGGCTCATACACCTCAATCACATTATAGGATTGAATGCCAGCTCCTTTGTATAAGGGGCAGCACTTGGTGAATGCTTGGCAACAGCTGCTTAGCATTATTGTAAAATTTGTGTACAGCTTCAGATTGCACCTTGAGACAGATTGACTGCAGAGCTCTGTTATAAAGGTTCTGTGTCTCCTGTAAAGGGATGGTGCCTCCTTCAGAACTGCATGATTGTTGTTATCCCTATGGCAGTATATGAATGTGCCAGGACTTAGCTGAAGTTGGCAAGCTGGTATGTGTATGGGATACCTTCTTTCACTTATCACAGTCTTACCTTCAGCCTTTAATGGAGAAAACAATCTCACTGAGAAGAGAATTTGAGGCTGATGGGGCTAGTACTTGTGAGAGTAAGTTGTCTTGTGTGCCTGTGGAGACCATCAGGTTTTGCAAAATTTTCAAACATAGGCTAACACAGCTGGAGCATGTTGGAGTTTGGCTCTTCTTCTCCAGTGCTGACTCATATGTAGCCTGAGTTCCTCTACCCCTGGAAAAATGTTTTCTTCATCTAGTGAAAATCTTAGGCCTCTGCTAATTCTGCCAGGTGAATAGTGAGTTTAAGATTAGGCTTTCTGTTTCAAGAGAAGCATGGGCATCTTGGTGAGAGTCCAGTAATGTTATGTAGATGATGAAAGGATTGGAATGTCTGTGCTTTGAGGAGGGGCTGAGAGAGCTGAGCTGCTCAGCCTGAAGAAGAGGAGGCTCAGAGGAGATTTCGTCAAGCCTGTAAATACCTGAAGGGAGGATGCAAATAAGACAGAGCCATTCTCTTTTCAGTAGTGCCCAGTGACAGGAAAAAGGCCATGAGCACAAACTGGAATGTAGGATTCTATCTGAACACCAGACAGCACTTCTTTACTGCCTGTGTGTTATGGAGCACTGGCACAAGTTACCTGGAGGCTGTATGGTTGGTCTCTTCCTTGGAGATTTTCAGATGCTGCCTGGGCACCTTGCTCTGGGTGGCCTTGCTACAGCAGGGGTTGGGCAGAATGAGCTCTACAGACACCTGCCATCCTCAACCATTCTCTGATTCTGTGAAGTACAGTGAGTGTGCTGCAGATATATATCACCAGTTCATCTAGACCTTTAGTGTGGGGGGGAATTCTGTAATATTCCCATCTCTTTGTGCTGCCTTTCACTTAACAGTTGCTCCTATGCTTATGAGCGTACAGGAATTATTTTGTAGATGCTTCTGAGCTGTTGTAACTGGCTACATGGAGGAAAAGTAGTGAAAACATTAGTTGTGCAATGGAGGTCTTGGAGGTCTTCCAGTAACATGACAGTGTTTCTTGGGGAGTAGCAGGCCATGTTGCTTAAGCTTGTCTTCTAGGGTGGGCAACAGGGTAGTTTGTTACCCTGCAACCTGGACCTGTTTTTGAACAGGTCACTGAACATCTGCAGGATGGAGGCAGGTTGTAGCTTCAAGAAGTTGACTGTAAGCGAAGGGTGTACAGGCCTGATCCAGTGTCAGCATCCCCAGTGGTGTCAGCATTGTTATGCAAGGTAGGACATTACAGTATAATGAATTATGAATCGTTGTAGTCACAGCAGGGTTGAATGTGCCTGCAATTCAGGCACACGCATTAGGCAGTGCCCTAACGTGACATGAGAGATTCTCATAAGGTGGTGGCTGGGCAAGTACAAAAACACCTTGATAATAAACTTGAGTGTAGTCATAAGCTCAGTTGTTCTGCCCTGTGCACAGTTTCCCTGGTGGCGGGAAACTCCCATCTTATCCTCTTTCAGCACTCATCACTAACAGAAGTATGCTCAAGGTGAGATCAGGAGATGATTTTCAAAGACGAGGGTCAATTGTCTACACAAAATGGGTATGTGAGGGAAAGATGTAAAATGCATCTGTCTACTGAGACATTGTGTTTCAAACAGAAGCCGATTTTAAAATACATACAAATGCTTGTTAAATTGCTAGTTTGTCCAGGGGTTATCCTGAGGTTATGTGAGAAGGATGGGAAGTGAGGAGAAATTGATATGCCAAACTGCATTGGAATAGGAATCTCGGCCCATCTGCAAGCCTCTTTTAATGTAAAGCTGCTACTCAATGTTCTTGTGGTAAGTGAGCAGTGAAACTCTTGGCAAGAGGAGAGGATTAGATCTCAGCAGAGGGTAAGCCTCCTTTATCTGTCGGGTAGTAATCTCAGTCAGCTATATGCCATTTTTTTTGTAAATGTGCAGGCTGTTTGTTTGCTTTTTTCTTAATAACCTGGTGTGTTTGTGGATTTTTATTTTTGTTTTATTTTTGTCTTCTGAGCCCCCAGCATCTAGGATTTCTTTGCATCTTGCCCTGAAAAAGCAAATGATGTTTCCCAAGTTTTCCTTAGCTGATTCAAATAATGGTAGTTATTAGTGGAATCACTAATTTGAGGCTTTACTGTTTTCCTGAATTTCTTAGTGAAGATTAATAAGTGAAAAGAGGGACAAATCCATTTAAATGATGGGCTGTCTTTTCCCTTTCCCAGTAGTCTGCTTCAACTGTGTTGTGTCTTAGAGCTTTTGCTATGTGCTCTTCCAGCAGGCAAGTATGATGATTTTGTTAGTTTTCTGGTATATGGTGCTCTGCAATGAGGTACACAAGAATATCCAGATTTCCTCCACAGAGAAGACCATAGTGAGGAATTCTAGAAAGGAATGTTTAAATTTAGTTTTGAAGCTGTAAATGAAAGTTCTTCCCTTTTTCCCATTTTTTCCCTTCCCACTTAAGACTTTAACCGTTCTGTTTGTGGACGACATAGATCAGAGCCATTCTCTCTCTTTTCCAGTTTGGACAGTTAAAGAGACTAAGCCTATAGGAAGGCTACTCAAAACCAGAAAGGAAATGCTTAATTGTTATCTCTACCATTTCCTCTCAGGAACAGAAGGGGAAAATTATCTTCCCTTCAAGTCTTCTTGAAACAGAACACATCCTTGACCAATTGGTACTGCAAATTCAGAAGTTT
Source organism: Tetrao urogallus (assembly GCF_951394365.1). Taxonomy (NCBI): domain Eukaryota; kingdom Metazoa; phylum Chordata; class Aves; order Galliformes; family Phasianidae; genus Tetrao; species Tetrao urogallus. The sequence goes on from NC_136816.1 coordinate 37,559,947, forward strand.
AATTCATTCACTATAATTTTGTTTTGGACTTCAGACAGCCTTTTAAGTTTGTCAGGAAGGAAGGCTGTTTGTTTTTGTAATTTCAATTCTGTATTTGACATAAATATTACTTTAGAATATTTCCTCTTAAGCTAACAGTCGCTCTGTAGTGGTAAGTGTCATAGGCTTTATTTTCTTCCCAGTAATCTCATTGTAATTATAGTTCTAAGAGTTATGTTTCAGCAAAGTGCTGGAAATGACACCAAGCTTTGTTCCTGGATCAGTTAATAATTCATACTCACCATCATTTCTCAAACAAAATGATGATTTGGGCTGATCTAGACTTTGACTTCTGGTTTTTGTTTGTTTCACCTGCTATATAGTGCTTTAGATGCTGTAAATTATCAGGGAATGACTGCATCTCACCAACTGTGCTTTTGTAATCCACTTAATTATTACAGCTTGGATCCTGTGGGATGATTAGTTACAGTGAAGCTGGTGAGGCACTGGAACAGATTGCTCAGAGAGGTGGTGGATGCCCCACTGGAGGCACTGAAGCTCAGGCTGGATGGGTCTCTGAGCACCCTGTTCTAGCTGTAGGTGTCCATGTTGATTGCAGGGATGGATGGCCTTTAAAGGTACCTTCCAACTCAATTCTATTACTCAATTTCTATGCACAAAGGAGATTGCCTTCAGTTGAAGACTTTGTGGGTCATTGTCTTCATACAAGATCTTTTCTGTTTGAAAGAGTGTCATACTGAATCTCAGTTTTCAAGTTGCAATGGAGAGAGGCATGATACATTACTCTGATAGATTATGCTGTTCCCCTTCTAACCCATCATCCAATCTATTGGCTGAGAGAGCAAAGAGGCTGAGGTACCAAAGCTACCCAAGACACAGATTTTAGTAGTTGCTACTGGAAATACTTGCCTAGGCACAGTAGGATTTTCAAATCTTACTCAAGAATCTGTTAAATGTCTGACTTAAATGTGAAGTTTAGTTATCTTGGGAACATCTTCTCATAATTCTGTAAAAAATCATTATTTATAGAAGTTCCTTTCCATTCTTTTCTACTGAGTACAGTGATGTACAAATATTTTTTTGGTGGCACCAGTAGTTGATTTGTTCTGAAAAACCTTAATGTGAGTTGTCTACAAAGGTGCTGTTACATTCTGTCTGGATTATGGCAGTGGTTCTGTTTATTCAGAAGTAATTTTGATTTGTATTTTTGAATGTGTATATGGGAAGTCCAGTCACTCCTTTCTCTAAATGTCTATTTAAAAGCAATGAAATCCAGTAATTTATTTTTGGTACACTTGGCTTCTTTAACTATTGGCTCCTCATACCACAGTGATCAGCAAGCTTGCACACCTGAACTACATCTGTTTACTCTCCTCATGCCACATCATGTAGATGAAGAATCTATTTCAAGTGATTGCAGGATTCCTGGAGAGAATTGCAAACACTTTGCCAGCAAACACTTCAGTGCCTAGCTTGTTTCCCCAGTGACCTGGTTTAGGAGTCCAGGCAGAATAAGATTAGTAAGTATGCATGTGGATACTCAGAGCTATGAGTCCATGGCAGAATTGACCTTGACTTTTTGATTGAGAGTGATAACATGATTTTTGTTCCTACTTATCTAATGGTGCTGTCTGGTTGCCCACATGTGGATAGTAGGTACACCACAGTGCATACTGATAGCTACTTTCTTGAAATGCCGAAGATGAAATTTTGACCTGAAGTGGTCAAAAAAGAGAAATTAAATCCTTTCTTCATCCTACAAGACTTTGCTGAAAAATGTGGTGTTTTTAAGGATTTCTTCTCTGTCTGCATTTTGAAGCACAGAATGTCTTCACACTTCATGCCTGACTTGCTCTGGCTGGCAAACTTGCCACAAGAACACCTCTCTGAAGAGATGTACTCTTTACACATGCTGATGGCACTTCAGAATGAGAGACTAAACCCTTTGTTTTTGCCAGCTGCTGAAGCTTTTGAGTAAGTGAGAAGCAAAATCCTAAGCAGCTGTGGAACCTAAATGTCAAAAAGTGAGCAAGTGTAGATTTTTCTCATTAGCATCTAGAGAAAGCAGCAAAACACAGATGTAAAATTCTCACAGTTGTGGAGTTTGGCCTAGATCCCGATTCATTCTTTATTTTCATGTTGATGCGAGTTGAAATCCAGAGAGTATCTTACAGCCACTGAACTGCAAAAGACAATTATTAAAATTCTCACAAACAGCAGTCAAGTGCTTGTCTGTGGCCTAAGCTAAAGCCTTAGTTAAAAGCTCTAATTTCCAAGTAGCAAGCATGTTTGAGTCTCATACCTAATAGGTGAAGTTTTCTAGTAGCATGTGCATCTTTTGCCTTGGTTTCAGAGGCCTACAAATTTGGTTTTCAGATTCACAGTGGATCATTCCTGTACTGCCAAGTCTGTAAGGAACTCTTAGTAAGGAACTCTGGAAACTTGCATATATAGTCCTAAATAAATATTTTAAAGATATATAATAATCAAAGTGTCTGTCTCAGAAGAGAACAAACATAAATTCCATGCACTGTCAGCACTGAAACTAAGCAAAAGTGTGGGACGGAAGCAAGCATACCAGCTGGTACTTCTGCTTGTGCTGTGTGTAGTAATTACATGGAGAATGATCCAGTTAATAATTTCGTGGTCTTTCTGGATTCTGGTTGATGAACACTAAGTGGCTTTTTTTTCAGATTTATAAAAGCTTTTACTATCTAAAAGAACAGCATCCTAAATAAAATCAATAAATATACTCTGAGTGAGCATGTCAGATGACTGTCAATCTGTATGAAGTAAACCTGCTGCAATCAGTTGCTTGATCAAGTGGAGCAATGTTTAGCTGCATAGAAATGGAGACTTCCAAATTAATTCTTGTTTCTATACTACTCTACTAGATACAAGAGCATTTGTAATAAGAGGAAGAGTTACACAGCACTTCCTATTTTCAAAGTGCTGTACACCCACTATCTGATCAATCTCACTGTCACCTCTGTGAGGGAGGAAGCAGTTAATTATTATTATCCTTGTGATTGTAGGTGGGAGAATGGAGACAGGCTGCATCTATGTTAGCAAATCGTGTGAACTAAAGAGTGTGACTGTAGGGCATATCACTAGGTGCTGAGAACCTGATGTCCATGTTAAAATTTCGTTTTGTTTTGAACCAGATAAGATCTTATCCTAGGGGCTAAGTGTTTGGCTGCAGCTTGATGCAATAGGTGTGGTCCTGTAGTACTTCCATATCCTAGTTTGCTTTCATTGGTTTCATTCTAAAGAAAGATAGCTCCTTGCTGGGAGATGCTTTGATGATAATGCAGGTGAGCACAGGGAACTTGAAAGATGAGGAGAACTCCTTCTGAAGTGTGCTCCTGTACCTAATTTAAAGGCTAATGTGTGGGTACCCAAAGGGACAATCTGTCAGAGGCTTCAGGTGGGAGATCTGCCATTGCTATAGTGTAAGGAAGCCAAGTCTTCATTTTCAGCATTGCTAAGGCTGGAAGAAAGGCTGTTTGCAGACATCTCTAGGAAGTGTTTTATGTGGATGGAATAAAAACTTTTCCCTAGTGGTTGACAGCTGTGCTGCACGAAGTTGTGAAATTGACATTTCACCTTGAGGAGTTTTCCCTCCCTGTTAGTGCTGAAGCTAATAAAATATTCATACTTCACATAAGTTGGTTCAGGATTAGAAACATATTTTAAATCTGATTCTCATGAAGATTATTATCTATGTATTCTTCTGTGTGTCAGTGCCATCATCGACTTGTTGAATGAAAAAACTTTGAATATCTTTGCTTTTTTCTGTTTTTAATGTTGTATATTTTAAATAACCTGAACATTAATAGTACCTCATTTATCTTTTGCATTACTTTCGGTATTGGACTGTTCAGGAAGCTTGAATGGTGACATCATTGATTAAGAAATAATTGCTATTTGATTAAACAGTGTCAAAACTCTTTAGTTATTATTTGTCTTTGTAAGCATCTAAATTGCTTGTCTTTTTTTATTATTATTTGATTTGACTTTTTCTTTCAGTTATTAGTTACAGGTACTGTCTTTTCACTGAGTTCTTCAGTGGAAGCTTCATCAAAGCAGGAGTTGATCACAGTAGAAGTTTCTGATCTTAAGAAGTCAAACTGGGAAAAATGCAAACAACCTTTTAGACTGTCTTTTTGTCAGGAACAAAGAAAGACAACTTCCATTCTGCATCTTTTTGCACGTGCAAGGATATTTATATGGCCTTTAAAGTAACTTAGACCAATGGAATATATGTAGCTGCACAACATTACTGTAAGAATGAGAGGTCTGAAGTCAGCTTTTTTCACACGTCAGTTCTAAGTCTTCCAATATTTTCTGTGCATTGGCTGAGCCAGATGCTCAGAACTTGATATAGAAGATCTTCTACACATCTTTTGGAAGGGACTTATGAAGGTTACTGGCCACAAATAAGAGTAGCTTTTAGAGGGGTAGTTGCTAAAAGTATACTTCACGTTTGAGAGGTATGTCTCAGAAATACTCTGTGGTAATTCAGAGGAAAAAAATCTGTCAGCTGAGTTTGTAAGGGAGCAAACTATTGCACTGTAATGTTGGAGGAGTCGGATGCTGCTCAGATAGTGATCTTGTGTGTTGATGAAAAAGCTCCTGTCCTTACTTATGCTATAACTCACCACAGTAGATCTTGTACAAGTAGCGGGGAGAAAAATATTGACTACATAAGAGGAAGAAGACAAAGCAAAACTTCTAAAAACTCTGAAATGATTGGATTTGAAACTATAGAATTTGCTAACCGAATTCATAGGATATGGAAATACAAAACGTTCACTTCCTTGTCCAACTTAATGGGCAAAGGAAATCATGATTTCTCGTCACCTGGCCTTGAAGAAAATTAAAATATCCGAAATTTGATTAGAAATATATCATTTCAAATAAGCAAATCCTGGTGTGATGCATTACTCTCTAACTAAGGTTGCTGGCACGTAAGTAAATGAAATATAAAAAGATAAATCTGTTGATACAGCATTATTAGCAAACTTTCCTAGTGAAAGCCAATACAACACTTTTGTTTGATAAACTGTTGGGTTTTTTTTGTGACTGTACAGTCTAAAGTCAACTTGTCTCTTTGGTATAGAAAGTCATTTTGGTGGTTCAGTATCTGTCAGTAATGGGACACTCTTTCTGAATGAAAATACCTGATGCTGTGGTGCTTAAGACAGTGTTCTGCTGGGTTGGTTAAGCCATTTACTCTTCTACAGAGTGTTTATTTATTTATTCATAGATTTCAAAGCACTTCACAAGATTATTTATTGTGCTATTCTAAAGGTAGAGAAACAGAAAGAAGGACTGGTTTGCCAAAAGCTACTTGCCAAGTAAAAACGGTGCCAGACATAGAACAGTCCAGTTCTTTTTCCAGTGAGCCATTGTGGTTCACAGTCAAAGAAAATAATTAATAGCTAGTTAACATACATAACTCCTTTGCTTGTGGACTAAGTAATGTACCTCTCACGGTAAAAAATGCCATGTAGATCCAAGTGTGAAGAGAAGGAGAAGCCCTGGAGCTTTGTTGCAGTCAAGCATTGTGTAACTTGGAGTGAGGACAGAGCACCAAGCCAGCAATCTGCTAACTAGCTATTACTTATTTTCTTTGATTGTGAACCACAATGGCTCACTGGAAAAAGAACTGGACTGTTCTATGTCTGGCACCATTTTTACTTGGCAAGTAGCTTTTGGCAAACCAGTCCTTTCTGTTTCTCTACCTTTAGAATAACACAATAACGTACATATGTCCCTTTTACTTGCTTTAAAGTTAGTGGTTGATATTTTTACTTGTTTTGTGACATTTACCTGACATACGTGTGAGTGTGTTTTGGTCCCTGTTTGTCTGGAAAAGGCCTTTAGTGAAGGCCAGTGCCTCAAAGGAAGCTTGTAGCTCAAAATAAGCATGATATAGGATTATTCAATGTATGCTGAGTATAATTTTGTCCTTTCTGAAGTGCAGAACTTCAATCCATTGGGATGTTTTAACATGGACTCCTGCATATGCAGGCCTGGAATAATCAGTGAGTCAGTTAATTGTCCTGAAAGTGATTTCTGCACATGAATGTTGTTACAGGACCCACTCATTAGTTCAGCGTGTTCAGAGTAAAAGTAGTACACGTTCTCTATTGACTATACACATGCTAAGTAAAGACAGTGTGTTCTGGGAGTGCCAGGTTTACTGCGTGCATGCCAAAAGCATGTTTGCATTGTGGTTGTGGTTGTGGAACAAGCACAATGACTTTATAAATGTATCAGTCATGTGGGCTGTATACAGCTCTGGTAAATAGCCTCTGGAAACTTCTCATTTGCTGCTTATTTGCTGCAGGTCCTTCCCTACCCTAGGGAATGGTCATGGCAGACAACCATATACCACCCAGGTAGTAGATGGCCTTCTAACATCAAGTTTGTCTTCTGTTCCTGTGCAGGAGTAGGGGTGGTTGCATTACAGTGCTGCCAATCTGGAGAACATCAGAAGAATATCTCAGACTCTTATCTCAGGCTTTAGACCACTGTATTTACAGCTGTAAAAAGGCAGATCTTTTTTCAAATTCCATATACATTCCAGACTTAATCACATATTAGATTGCCTGCAGTCATCTGTTTGAGACACGAAAGTGTGTAATTGGAAGCTGGTATACTGTACAGAGTCACTTTGTTGGAGGCTGTTGTCAGAGCATCTGTGTTTAATGGAAGATAGCTAACACACCTTCTGATGGAGGGGGTATGTCAAAAGGGAATTTGTATAGTTATGGAACTCCAACAAACAAAGCTTTAAAGAAATCCAGATGATTGTTGTGGTTTAATCTAGCAGGCAGCTCAGCACCACACAGTTGTTTGCTCATTCTCTCCTCTCCCATAGAGATGAGAGAGAGAATTGAGGGTAAAAAAGTTGAGATAGAGAGTATTTACTAAGACTTAAAAGGAAGGGAGAAATAATGGCAATGGTCAATATGTATTTGCACACATTCACAATACAAGTAAGTAATATCCCTTTGACCAGTTTGGGTCAGCTTTCCTGGTCCTCCCAGCCTCTCATGCATCCTGATCCCCTGTACTGACAGGACTGTCAGACAAGCTGAAACGCTCTTGGCTCGCTGCAGCAACTGCTCAGCAACAACTAAAACATCGATGTGTTGTCAGCATTGTTTTTCAATTAAATTCAAAACCAGACACTATGAAGAAAAGCAAGTCTGTCCCAGCTGAAACCAGAACAATGCATTGTGCAGAGAAGTTATTTGAATATGGAATAGCTTGTCTGCCCGGAGACTGCTCTCGGTATCTGTCTTCTGTTTTTAAAAATTTATGAAAGAACTCAGGAACAGTATAGGCAACATTTTATTAACTGTGATTTGAAACCCATAGCTCAGGAAACAGATGTGTGGAATTAAGGAAAAAAAAAAAATCTATAAAATCTAGCATACAGACAGGATTGATAGAGGAATAAAAAGACTGACAACAAAAAAAACTGTCTTTAAATTGCTTCTAATTGGTGCTTATTAATAAAGTACAGTTACCTCAAAAAGTAACACAGGAAAATGTCACTGGTATTTGATGTTCTCCTTGCTTAGAAGTAAACACCTTCTGTAATGCCAAATAACAAAAATAATATAAATGCTTCTGTGAGCAGTATGAGAAGTGTTAAGTTACATACAAGGAGTGTGGCAACACTGGCCTCAAATATGTTACTGTTGAGTTACATTTTACTTCTGTGTTGAGAAGGAGTGGGATCATGACCTGTGCATCTAGTTTTGTGCTGTAACAAGGTACCCTGCAAAGAATTGTTTCTCAAATAAAATGAAAAAAGGCATTAGAACAGTTTAATAATAAACTTGTAACAGTACAACTGCATTAGACAGAATGTAGGGAAGTGGTGGGAAATAATGCATTCTGCTTCTGTCACTTCATCGTTTAATTTAATAAGACAGCAGTTACTAGAAAAGTATAGAAGCAACTTTTAAACTTGCCTTTATTTCTTAGCATGCTATAGCACAGCTAAGGTCACTTTTCAGGTCAGATTTTTGGAATGTTTAATATTCTTGTTAACCACTCCAGATTTACTAGAATAAAAGGGGACTAATAAATTAATTTGATTTTAAGTAATGACACACATAATTGAGGTTAGCCATGCACAAAAACATTGGAGAAGCTGTTGTGTGATATCAACTCACACCATGGTAACTTTGTTCTTCAGTTTCCCTCTCTCAGTGCCTAGTTAGCTTGATCACATATAGAAAATTTCTAAACGCACTTAATGCTTTTTATTCCCCATTTTTAAAAGTCATACTGGAATGTACTCTTTTTATTTCTACTCTCAATTTTCTACCCTCATGCATATTAATAAGGCTATGGTGTGCAGTAATATATTGGGAGTATGTAAAGAGTGAGGATGGCAAAATAAAATACTTAAAGGGCTTATTTTTAACCTTTCCTGAGATCATTATCTCTTTTCCTGATTTCTTTCTTCAAGCTGTTCAGTAATTTAATTTTTTTTGAACCTACTGTTTTTTACTTTTTTCTTTACTATTGAAATCAGTGAAACTCACGTAAGAGCATGTCACAGTTAACAACAACAAAAAAAGTTTGGTTTTTTATTGCTTTTTTTTTTTCCTCTTGAAAATAGTCTGAACATACTGATTTGCTGCAGTACAGTGTACAATTTATTGTAGCTCTAATAATATAATTCTATTTTTCTCTAAGCTGCGCAGTGTAATAATGCATGTTTTTATACAAACAGCGTTCTTTTTATGTAACTTGAATTATAGAAATAGCTGTACTTAACTCAGAAACCTATCTTTTCTAGAGTTTCCATATTTTGGAAGTTTTTAAAATCTAAGAAACATTTTCACTCATTTTCTGACTTGACAAGTTGTTTTTTTGGAAATGTAAGTACTTGGCAGGTTGAAGTCAAGCTATATGATACCCAGCATAAGTGCTAGTGTCTGCAACACTGCTGAGTTTTACAGAAGTCTTTAAAATTTATTTTTTGTTAGGAGGCAGGTGAAACTATGCAGTACAGGAAGCTATGAAGGTGATGCAATGAATCTTGACTGTCAGATACTAAGACTGATCTCTGATGGCTTGATACTCATCTAGGTAGAAACATTTCTTTTAGTTATTCAGGGAATAACAGGGCATCTGGGATTCATTTGTCTCTTAACATTTCCCCAGTTGTACTTATTTACAGTTTTTATTGTTTGCTATAGTGAGAAATGAACTTAGAGCAACTTTGTTTTTTGTTTGTTTGTTTGTTTTTACTGGACTTGACGAGACTAGACATACCTCTTGCCCTTTATACTTAATAGATTTCTCAACAGCTACAAATTGAAGGCCATTCCTAAAAACACTTTATCTTTCATGGAATTGTTCCTGCAAGCCAGGGATTAGAGGACCAGCCTCTGTCCTCTGACAGTAAATGTGGATAATCTTGCAATTTTTGTAGATCATGTTAAAAAGGGAGCATTAACTGCAGCTTCTTGACAAATGTTTTTTGAGGACGTAAGTGATAATTAGCCAGAGGTGTTGCTTGCACTGAATGTGCATACATGAATCAGCAGCTGCTGTGTACTTATCTGGGAGGGTGCAGTGGTTAATTTTTTACTAATGGGCAAAGCTTTCGAGTGGTGTTTGAGTCTGTAGTGCTGTAGCATGGGAGCAGCTGGGATTTTTCTTGCTTTTCTTCTGTGGCAGATGAAACAGCTGCATTCAGTTAAAAGTGTCCTTGAAGTTGGCAGCCACACAGAAGAATGAGCTCTTAGTTCTGTCTAGCTATTGTATTGGCTTGTGCTGCCATCCTTCTTGAAAGTGGCAGCGTTAGGAAACATTACGTGATGCTGGCCTCAGGTGCTTGTAAGTGTAACATCTTGAATCCTTCTTTCAGACACTTTCTGCTCACCAGCCATAGCTTCACATTGATAGTGTTTGACTGTTTGAGAAGGAGCTTGAAGTTAGAAATAAATTCAGCTGTGAGCCTCATAGGGAGCTTCCTGACTGCTGCTTCTTTGCCACGATAGGAGAATGGCCTCCTGCCATGTTTAACCCTTCCAGGTTTTATCCTGTGCATGCGCTTTGCAGAGTGTGCTGCTAAGGCCTTGGGCAGGCAGTTTGGGCTACTGTGTTCCATACAGCTTTCTTTTGCTGACTGACGTGGTGAAAGGATGTGCAGTGGGCAGACTGGGCAGTTACTGGGGAGCAAGTAAGATGGAATTGCATCTGAAGACTGGCTGTGGATGCAACACCTCCTTTGGTGATGGGGATCTCGAAGTTACTGATTCTGCAAAATATCACTGGCTGTATGGGACACCTGTTGACCAGAAATTGTGAATGCGGTGGAGGAAGTAGTGCTTATAATAATATTCTTCCTGCTCTTGAAAAATTCCAACATTTGGACTGTCTGTAAGATGAACTTCTACTATATGAAGACTGAAGACTTTTAGGGTATAGTTGTTTGGGGATATATATATATATTTTCTTAAATACATCTAAAGCGACTAAGCTGTTAAGCTATCATCTGTATATTCATAGTTCATTCCTTCTTTCCTTCCCTCTAGAGCAGGCTTGAGAATGATGAAAACATTCTAGCAGTTTCTGTTGTATTTCCTGAAGCTTTTCACGAAGTACTGTCAGACATTCCGCTCCTTATAAATTGCTGTCCCTAAACACTCTTTACTGATGTCTGATGCAGAGGCTGCACTTCAATGAATAAAATTCTAAATTTTCAGTCTGAAAGAATTTCAGGCCAATTGTTTCTTCCACATACTCATGGATATTGGCTTCCTTGTTTCTCCTGTGGGAAGGACTTAGAGGCCTAATGCAACTCCAAATAAGCCATCCTTCTCTTTTGTTACTGTGTTCTTTCATATGAAACAGCAGTGAAAAGTAGAAGTAAATGTGGAAGTGTCAGATATAATCACTTTGTAGACTTCACTATCACGATTGTTGAAAGTAAATCCTTGTTTAACTTTTGACAACTCATGGTTTGTATTGACAGCTGGATGTGTACTTGGTTATTTGACTTTTTTTTTTTTTTTTTTTTTGTCTTAGCTGAACTGAAACTGTAATACATAATTATGTGAAGAATGTTGACTCGTGTGAATAACACTTTAATAGCCTAAAATATAAACTAAAAATTTGGACTGGAACACTTTTCATTTGACTATTGTGCAAAGGAATGACGTGTAAAATAAATGTTTACTTCCTGGAAGTAAAAGTTTCCTCTGGAAAGAAAAAAATGACAAACAGTAACCGGGACTCCTTCCCCCCACCCGCTCACCCCTGTGTGAGCTGTAGTTATATGAGGGCTCTCTACTTTGACAGTAACATCAGTTTGTATTTTGGTGTACAGCATCAGAATAGGGACTGACCGCCTACTTCAGCACGTCCTTAAGTCTTGCTGCATAAGCAAGCAAGAAAAATGACTGGAAGTATATTTGAATCATCTCTGTGAAACATGGATAAAATGTAACTAGTAACAACAGAATTATGTGAATGTCTGTAGAACCGAAACTGAGCTCTGGAGAACTTAATTAGCCCCAGGCTTCAGTGAATTTAGAACTTTCTCTCAGATGCAGAGGTAATACAGGCTTGATAATGCCAGTAGCTTTGCTGCCAGTGGACAGCATGTAGGTTTTTGTTAGACAGGAGGCCACATGTCACTTTGAGAGGTTGCAACTATGTAGACTCTGGGATAGAATGGAGGTGGCATTTTATGAAGCATGTAGTCTCATCTATGCTGTACGTGTTAGTGGATAAAGTTGATGCTGTACGTGTGGAACAGTAGTTGTAACTCAGTGTGTGTGGTTTGTGGGTTTCCCAAAGAGGGCAGTTGCTTACTAATTTAGCCCTTCTTGGTCAATATTATGTGTGTGTATACAAATTGCAAATAATACAGATATTGCAAAAAAATTCTAAAAGCTTTGTTTTGTTTGAGATGCAGCCAGAAATGGATCTCCTTCAGACGGCTGAGTTGAGCTCTGTGGAGGAACTCAGCTCCAGCCTGGCAGCCCAACCAGCATATCAAGTGCACACTGCCTGTGTGCTGCTCATGGCCTTGCTGCTTCTCTGCTACTGAGATAGTGACATGTGGAAACATCACTCTGCTTGGCCATGGGAAGCAGCCGGGCATGCCAATACTCCAGGCTGTTAATGAAAATGAAAAGTGACTGGATGCTTTGACCAATAAAATCTGCCCCTTTGTCCCTGGCATCTTCTAGTATCATATTCTTAATGAATAGCTTTTGGCCTTTCTTTCTCCAGAATCCTATTTTTTTTTTTTCTTTCCAGTTTTTCAGTTATTTCTGTGAGCAGGTATTTCATCTGAGAAGAATTTTATGTTCCCATAATCATGTAGTAGGCATGAAAATGCCCAGTGGTTGTAGAGGATATGGCTGGCAAGGATGTCCTCTCTGAACCTTGCTATTCAATTTACTTTCTATTTTTTTTCATAATAAAATGCAGGGATTTTTTTTTTTTTTCATTTTGTGGAGAATCTAATTATAATTTTTTTAATTATAAACTTGTTCTTTGGTTCTGTTACCCTTGACCTGATTTCTTAAACTCAGAGAGTGCCAGTGATAAATTTGTGTCTGCAGAGCCTTCATTATTCTGTGTGTGCAAGCACACAAAGTGTGCACATCAGTGTATTAAAATATGCTAGGAGCCTAGTTAAAATATGGATTTGTGCTGCAGAGGGGCTGCCTCCTGTCACTAGAGATGCCTTGGGAGTGCTCAGCACGTTATTCCATTGAGATGATGTCAAAATGCAAGGGACAGTGAAAAACAGTAATGCTGTCCAAGGGAAACTGCTGTTTACAAAAGTCCCCCACCTTAATGACAGTCTGCCATAAGCAGCAGGAAGTGTGCTACAATATCTGGAACTATGCTTCCCACTGGGTGGATGTATAACGCCACTGGCCTAGGAGCTGACATAGACTGCTGTCTGGCTGCATGTTTGGATGTACACATGTGCTGGTGTAGCTAGAAGCACATAGCTGTAAGTGACACGGGCCACTTGGGGAGAAGGAGAACCTAGATTTGGAGTATCTTGTCTATTGTACATCAGAAAGTAAGTAGAGATGTATCTTGTCTATTGTACATCAGAAAGTAAGTAGAGATATTTTTGTTGTATTACTGCAGTGTCAGAGCTCTTCACTCAGCTGTCAGCTATGGTGGGCTCTGCACATTTGCTGGGGGAGGAGTGAGGGAATACTATTAGTTTTAAGGGACAAGTCTTTCAAGGATAGGGGCCATTTCTTGATATCCAATGAGGGACAGTTCAGTTGTGTGCACAGCCCAGGAAGTGATGGCTGCCATCCAAGAAGTTGTTCAGGAGGAGCCTTGCCACTTCCCTTAGAGGAAGGGACCTCCCAGTGACTTTTTGAGGCTGTCAGTTGGAAATTAAACCTGTTGTGAATCCCACCTGCCTCAGGTAACCTCTTCTCTGTTCCTCCTGCAGAGGTGTTGATGTTCTCTAGGTCAAGGTCTCAAGACCTGTGTGGCTCCCAAATGGAGTTTCCTGCCCTTACTTGTCTTGTATTGCAGTGTTTCCTGTTCTATCCCTATGAAATGCCTAATTCCCACACAGTTCAATCATGTACTAATTGTAATGACATTGAGGTCTGAGAAAGCAGCCAGGATGCTTGTACAGGGAAGTGAGATGAATGCTCTTTGTAGAAGTGTATATGAGTGGACTTGGAACCAGGCAGATGTCTGTGTAGTTACCACTTGTGCAACCTCCTGAAAGAATAAGGAGTGTCAGGGAGTTACCTTTGTGCTGGTATGAAGAAAAATGGTTAAATATGAGACAAGCATACTTTAGATTTCGTGTTCAACATTGACCTTGAAGACAGTATTGCATTTATGGTACTCTCAGCATAAGTTTTCTCTGGAAGTTGGGAAGCATGCAATGTGTAAAATGTAAAATTATTTTTAAAAATCATGTGTTAACCAAGGAGATTCCTCACTGAATTCACTGCTTACAAGATCCTGGACTTTATTTGGACTCATTTGTGATTTGACTGATGTAAAAATTATTTTATCATTTTAGTACTGGTTGTGTATTTGAGGCTTGAAAGTATTCCTTTCTATCATGACTTACTGAGTGAATGGATATTATGAATCAGGAAGAAGAGTAAGAGATAACTGCATACTGACATTTGATATATTGTGTTGTTTTGTGTTTCTAAAATAACATTGGACAATAATACCAATAAGTTGACTCTTGTCAAATTATGCAATCAGAAACAGCTGTCGCATTAGTGTTCAGTAGTGCAGTCAACAAAAAAGTACTAGCAGACGAGGCAGCAGAGAATAGCTTCAGTATCTTTCCCATGGGTACATAACAAAATACCGTGAGATTTCAAATAGCTTCACAGGAAAAAATGCTCTTAACTTCATCATCTGTTAGAAGAAGCATCATGATCTGCATCTATCTGCATTTATTTTTCTTGTGTCTGAACTTTTGTCTAAATCTTTATGAAAAATTATTTCTGTCTGTGGCCCTCTTAGAGAGAATGCTCCATGGTATTTGGGGAAAAAAGCTTAGAATGCAAGTATCTTTTCTGAAACAATGATCAAACTTTTTTTTGTTATTTTTAAGGAAAAAAAGAGCCAATAAAATGCTATGAAATGCTCTTCGTTCTTTGTCTTTATCTCTAATGTAGGACAGTCATACTCAGTGATACCAGAAGTGTTGCCTGCACTGCATGTTGCATTGGGTGTTGCACTATAGTGGAAGTGTGACTATTCTTGTGACTTACGTTTTCAGTGAAGACACGCTTATACAGGTTTTGTCAGAGTGACACACTTCATTTGAAAAGAGTTTTTGCATTCTGAGAAACCATATGCTTTGCTGCCTCTTTTCAGCTTGTGTGGAGGTCTTCTGTGTGTGTGTAAGATCAAGTGTTTATGTTGGAGTCTGAAAACAGACCTCAGAAAGGTATAATAGGCTAAGTATTATTGTTAAGCAACAACAACAGTGAAAGAACCAACACCCTTCTTTCAAAAGTGATTGCATGCTCTTGCACCTTGATAGTTAACAGATTATTATGAAATTTGTTAATTTTTAACAATGTTTTTCTGATATATGCAGATAAGCATCAGTGTAAGTATAATCACCAGGTATTGCAGTGCATCTTTAAAATACAGCTTAGACCACAAGAAATGCTGCCCACACCTCATGAAAGTAGGGCATACAAAGTATAAGACTGTGTGAGTGGCATGTAGGATTTCTGTTTTGTAGATGTATTCGTGTACATGATAGTTAGGTTTGGTAATAGAATATACTAAAGAGATTCAGATTCTACATTTCCAGTTATAATGGCTGAAATTTCAGTTGGAGAGAAGAGCATAAGCCTACAGAGGGAAAACTGAAAAACACTGTTGCTATATCTTGGGCAACCACATCTTTTTATAAGAGGTTTTTTTTTTTTTTGTTTTTTGTAAGGAGTAAAAAGATTTATTGGCTAATATGCTAAAAATAAAGATAAAATATTGGATATTAACAGTATTTGTCCTTGTTTTTGTTTAAGCGAAGTGGTTTATGTTCTCAGCAATAGCATATCTCAGAAGTTGGTAGGAATAGAAATTCTGTCCATAATCCCTTTGAATAACAGAAGATGCAAGAGACTTGAAAGGAACTTCAACAATGAACTTCCCCATAAGAATTCAGACTTCTGAAACATAAACTTGAAAAGTAGATGCTATTATTTCATTTTACAAGTGTAATCTGTACTTGCATATTATAATACATTTATAATGTCTAAATTATGTATTAACACATCATCTTGATACTTTTGATAGCGTTTTAGTGTAATGATCTTGGTGATTTTTTCCCTTCCCTGATTTAAAAACAATACAAACAAACAAACAAAAAAAAAGCTAGAAAATAGAAACAACTAAAAACAAAAAATGGATATTTGCAATACTTAGTTTATATTGACCAACTTATAAACTTTTTAAAAAATGTGATTCTGCTTTTTTCGCAACTTCATTCTAAATCCTTGTACTAGATAGGGTTCCTTCATTAGTGCTTTTTTCCTGTACTTCTGTCTTCCTTAATGGTTTAATAAAGTTTTGAGCTGTCTCAAGCTGTTAATACCTGCAGTGCGGGAAACTGACTCAAGTCTCCATGAAATTCAGCTCCTAGAGGTCTATAGGAAGTAATGTTTGTGTTTTCAACAACAGATTCAGGGAGTGGCTGAGGCTAGCAGGGTTCTCTGGGTCCACCTGGCCTGACTCCTGCTCTAGCAAGGCCACCGAAGTGAGGTGCCCAGGCCCATGTCCAGGTGGCTTCTTGCGGTTTTAAAGGGGAAGACTCAGCCGCCTCTGGGCAGCCTGTGCCAGTGCTCTGTCATCCGCACAGCACTGAGATGCCTCCTGACGTTTAGGTGGAACCTCCTGTGTTTTATTTTTTTTTTTTGTCTGTTGCCTTTTGTCCTGATGCTGGAAACAGCCAGGCTTTTTATTCTTTACGCCCTTTCTTCAGGTATTTTGTGAATCATTCTTATTAATATGTGCAGGTAAATGACCAAAAGTGAATTCTAAAAGGTATTTAGGATGTTTAACCTCCTTCTAGTCATCATTCAAATAGTAGATAAATGTTTGCTCAGAAAATCAACACCAGAAATGTTTTGATATTTTAGTAATGATAATAATTGGGTTACAAAAAACATAGTTGGATGCATATGGTCTCCTCCCAAGTATATGGCAATCTAAAAAACTAGTAAGGAAAAATAAGATTGTGTGAAGAAAGTGTCAGCTCACCTACCTGAATTTGTATTCTGGGTTTCTTCCTCCTGTGAAAACACAGTGGTTTTCTGTTGATCAGCTCTGATACTTTTGTGTCTTAGAGGATGCTTGAGGGACTCTGCTGTCCAAGGCTGTATTCTAACCCCAGTTGTGGATGTCAAAACACACTAGAAAGTGATTAGACGTGAATTCGTAGAGGCAGGTTTTGCTCTTCATTTGGCAAGGTTAATAAAAACATGTATCATACCTGTTCTTCCATTGGTGCTTGTCTTTGCTTCTGGTTTTGTTTGTACTTTTTCCGAGGAATAGCAGCATTAAACAGACTGGTTTGCAGCCCTGCTGTCAGGTAGTGCAGTGAGAAAGATAAGGAAAATATTTTGTTTCTGGCACTTTTCTTTGTGAAGGAAAGGTGTGGGCAAATTTTGTTGAAGCTTCCTATGGTTATCTGTTTTCTTCAGAACGCATAAGCATAGTGTAGAGAGTTGTTTCAGTTCAGGTTTTTCAGAAGGATCCTTTCAAAAGCCAGGGAGAAGAAAGTCATGCAGGGTGGAGTTCTGTCCTTATTTGAACCCTTTTACAAAGCTGTGTAAAATCTTCAGGAGTTGCTTTTCCTCTGAGAAGGCAGCCAATTCTTTTCTCACTTCGTTGCTTATAAATTGTATGAAAGCCACAAGAAGATAGCTCTAGAATTTATAGCTTGAAAAGATAAGAGGTTCTGAGGAGTTCTTTTGGATGACTTTTTCTTTTTCTTTTTCTTTTTTTTAAATGTGTGTTCTTTTTTTCTTTTCCCTTTTTCAGAATCAAAAGTAGAGGGAGGAAGACACGGACTTACTGTAATGGGTTGTGCCTGGTTGCATGATGTGGTTTTGATTATCTGGCACAAAGCTAAATTTGATCAACTAGATTTCTTCTTAAGGGAGTTTGAGAGGTTCTGTTTCAGTAGAAACCTTGAGTTAGTATTCATTTAAGAAGCTAAAGAACATAAGCTGAATTTTAAATTTTAATTCTATCTTCACAGTTGTTGGAAGTTCACTGTCTTGTTCAGCCTTTATTGTAGTAGTTACTTGGACTGTTGAATTGTGTCACTGGTACAATAAGGATGGGTATTAGTTTTATTTCTTTGTGTTTGGTGGCTATACTTGAATGATAAACAAAGTTTATTATTTGCTCAAGCATAGCCAGATTAAATTTTTTAAGAGGATTTCTCTGCTTTAGAGAAATGCTTTAGCATTGGGGCTGTCTACATAGTGGAAAGTTTTTTTTAACCTTTCTTAAGGAAGAGAATTAAGCTCTTGCTTTGCTCTATAGAAATTCATTAGTACAGTATATCTGTCATAGAATCACAGAATGGCCTGGGTTGAAAAGGACCACAGTGACCATGTAGTTTCAACCCCCCTGTGTGCAGGATTGCCAACCAGTAGATCAGCTTCCAGAGCCACATCCAGCCTGGCCTTGAATGCCTCCAGGGATGGGGCATCCACAACCTCCTTGGGCGACCTGTTCCAGTGAGTCACCACCCCCTGTGTGAAAAAACTTTCTCCTAATATCTAACCTAAGCCTCCCCTGTCTCAATTTAAAACCATTCCCCCTTGTCCTATCACTGTCAACCCAAGTAAATGGTCATTTACCCTCCTGTTTGTATGTTCAACTACTGGAAGACCAAAATGTGTCTCCACAGAGCCTTTTCCAAGCTAAAAGAGCCCTATTCCCTCAACCTTTCTTCATAGGAGAGGTGCTTCAGCTCTCTGATCATCTTAGTGGCCCTCCTCTGGACTTGTTCCAAGAACTCTGCATCTTTCTTCTTGGGCTGGGGCCCCAGGCCTGGACACAGTACTCCAGATGGGGCCTCACAAGAGCTGAGTAGAGTAGGGAGAGCCTCCGTCTCCCTGCCAGGCAACCCTTTTTCAATGCAGTCCAGAATACTGCTAGTCTTCCAGGCTGCAAGCGCACACTGCTGGCTCATATTCTGTCCATATCTTCTTGTCCACCAGGACCCCAGGTCCTTCTCTGCTGGGCTGCTCTCAAGGAGATCTTACCCCAGTTTGTATAAATACCTGGGATTGCCCCGACCCAAGTGCAGCACTCTGCTCATTAGGTTTTCATCTGTCATTTACCAGTGAGGTAATTATGTATAAGATAGCTGATACATATACAATTTTTATAATGTGGGGTAATTTTACTGATCTTCTGTAATGGGTAACATTTGTGTATTTTTTTTTTTTTTGTAAACATTTAAGATATTCAGGACTATTTTTGAACCAGTTCACTGTGGATTGATGTTGATATTTGACATGGTTATTCAGTATGATTCTTCACATTCTAAGCTGTGTTCGTAAAATTCTGTCAGTTGTTTCTTTGGAAAGAGTCTTTACTTATCTTGCCAGCCTTTTTTGTTGTTGGTACATGAGTCATTCATAAAATAATATTTTGTTTTCTTTCAGAGAACATGGGTAGTCATCTTTACTGTGTGTTTCTAAATTACTAAGATGATACAAAGTAGGTAATTTAGTGAGCAGCCAAATGATGATGTGCTTTCTTTTTTGAAACCAGATGGAGTATGCAAGTGGTGGATTATGATCAAACTAATAGAAGGATGAGTACATACCAGGTTTTTGTCAGTGTCAGTAGAGCAATATGACAGCTCTCCCAGCTTTTTTATTAATGGGCTTTAGTTTAAACTTGTAGTGTATCAAATTGCAAAATTCACTCAAGTTGCTCTTCTGGCTTAGCTCTTTGTAGTCAATTGTACTCTTTTTATCATAAAAACCCTTGTTCTGCTGTTGCAGGAAGATACATCAGGAGAACTTAGCTTGTCTTTGGTTTTGTATTCTTGCCTTGAAACTACTTTCTTGCCTTAGCCTGTTTCTTTTTTGTATCTGAAACATAACTGAAATTGCTTCCTAAGATCAAGTGTCTCTAGTGAGATGTAATGCATTGAATCAGTCAAGGAGTTTGATAGCCACAGAAGAAAGATACTGTGGTCCTACTATTCATTTTGTAGAAAATAGAAATATTTTTTATATTCAGGAATCTTAATATTTTTCTCATAGCAATTTTATTTTTTTTTCTCCGGACAGCTTTTCATTTTAATTATTTCAAGTTTTATATCCGTTTTGTAACTAGGATGGAAATGGTCAGTTCTCAAAATTAATTTATAAATATATAAAATCGTTGAAGGCATAGAGTGATGCTTTATTATCTTTTAAGAGTACTGGTATGAAGGAGATGCAGTGTGTTGTAGAGTGATTTTTTTTTCTAGCAATGGACAAAAGGGCCAAACTCAGCTGGACAGGAGTGCTAGAAGACAGCTGCATTGTCTTCAGTCACAGTCTCATTTGACATTGGAGTCTGTGCTGTCACAGAAGTATGCATCTGTTAGTAGAGCTTCAGCACAAGGAACCTGTGACACTTCACCGTGTCAGCTGGGCACAGCCTTCTGTTTGCTCAGCACCCTCTTCCTTCAGCAGCTGAGAAGAGTGTGGCTGTGGCTCAGTTCCAGGGCTTGCAGGCTAGGAGGGTGCTTCACAGAGCTCAGCTGCAACCCGACAGCCTGGTCCTGGCAATGGGATGGGTCAGCTGCCCTGAGGAGCTCCAGGGGTGACCTCTTGCAGTCCGTCTTAAGTTTTGTGATATTTTGGCACCTAGAGAGCCAGGCCCATTCAGAGCCTGGATTCTGCATGGTTTTTGTGTTTTCATGTAGGACGTTACTTGGTTTCAGCAGAAATGTGATCCTTTTGCATTCCACCACTGGAACAGAAACAAAAGAAGTAATATTTGTTTTTTTTCTCTTTGGCTGAATTAGTAGTAGCAGAGAGGACATAAAGCTCCCTTCCAAGTGAAATACAACTTTACAGTTGAAGTCAAACATTTTTCTTCTTGAATTTCACACATCTCTGTTATTGTTTTAGTTCTTACTCCACAAAGGAGTTAAAGAAATGAATTTACTTAAGCAGTAAGTATGCTACTTTACTAGTTAATATCTGATGAGTTTGATTTTTACACTTCTCTTTGTATTTGGAAGACAGCTTGCTACAGTTTGTTTTCTTCTCAGTAAATATGATGAGACTGTGTAGTTATAGTAGTACCTCAACTTGAAAACTAGTCAGCAGATAGAAGTGCCATGGTGGGTCCAGACTGCTTGGGATGGTGGTTCCATTCCCACCTGAGAATCTGCACTTCCCAAGTTCCTCTGGGCTCATTTTTGTCATGGAGTCCTAAGGTAAAAGACAGTCTTCTGTGAGTGTTTGTGTAGTGAATTCAGTGGGCTCTTAGTAAACGTTTCATGGTGACTAGCAAGGTGGCAGGTTTCAATGACTTTTTACTTTATTACATATTAAGAATCTCTTTTCTCCCCTCTAGACCTATCTAATTTTTATATAACATTTCAACCAATAAAATGTTTTTTTTTTTTTCCCTACTAAAGGTCAAATTTAGGAATGAACTGGATCAGTTTTTGGTTAGCAGCATTTGTTCACTTAATAGGTGCCAGGATGCCAGGGTGGATTTTGCTTTGAGAATGGTATCGTTGTGGTTTCAGTTTAATAACACGCTTGTATATGATCCCACAAAATATTGTACTTCAGATTTATGTAACTTACAATGCAGAGAAATGGGAAAACAAGTATACATGTATATTTTGTGTACCCGTATGTAAGAAAAGTTTGCCTGTCTACCCTTGTAGTTTGAGTTATTTTTAAATTATTCTCCTGATTCCTCCTTGGCAGCCACCACGTAAATTTTAAAGCCATTCTGCCGGGAGATGCATTGCCGCTTATTAAAAATTGAATGTGCTGTATGTTTTTTCAGGAAGTCTAGCAGGGTAAAGAACACTGTTTTTCAACATTTTGTCATTTAGTATGCATTAGGAAAAACAGCAGTCATAGTAACTTG
The DNA here is from genome assembly GCF_951394365.1 of Tetrao urogallus. NCBI lineage: Eukaryota > Metazoa > Chordata > Aves > Galliformes > Phasianidae > Tetrao > Tetrao urogallus. The sequence goes on from NC_136816.1 coordinate 37,581,610, forward strand.
TGCACAGTGTGTGTGTAAGGGGTTACTGCTGCATTTAAGTGACTTGACTTCCTTCCTAGTTTTGCTTTTGGATAAAATACTGCTGAGAGTCTGGTAGATCTCTGGTTTTAAGAATCCTTGATGATTCAATAGTACTTGTTGCTATTATTGTTCAAAGAAAAAAGCTTCTGGGAGGTGTTTAGAGATTTGCCAGGCTGTAACTTTCACAGCTCCTAAGTTTTGATAATCCTCTCTGCTGTGTTTGAGTGGGTATTCATAACTGTTTAAGATATTTACTCTGTTTTTGTGTTTTTTTGTTTTTTTTTTGTTTTTTTTTTTTTTTTTTCCAGTCACACCATAGATTTCTCTGCAAAGTGCCACATAAGAGTTATATTAAGTCATGTTTTGGGAGGAGGGTTATCCTTTTTAAGGGATGCAGGTTTTTTTTTTTTTTTTTTTTTTTTTTTTTTTTTTTTTAAGATTTCTTACTTACTCATTTTGTAGTTTCATATATGTTGTGTGGCTTTCAGCTGTTTTTAAGACTAGCTTCAGAGAATTGATCCAAGCCTTGATTAGTTTAAATGTGCAATAGCATCAGCAGGAAATTGACCTCAGTGTAGTTTTTCCACTTTGTGCTATTCTGGTGTTCTTCTTTGTTGCCATTTATCTTTTCTGTCTCCTTATTTCATCTAGAACTGTATCAGCTCAGGTGACGGTAGACAGCAGAAGCAGTAAGGCACATTATCTAGGCATATGTGTCTTTTTTGAAACCACTTTTAAGTTTTCTGTTTTTCACCAAGCAAAACAGACCAACTGAAAAGACTTTGTTTTATGGTACAGAGATGCAGTGTGTCATGGAGATAATTAGCCTATTATCTGTGTTGTTTTGTATAGCAAAAAGTAAGATTTTAGGCATGTGTTCTCAACTTGCTCTGTAATAGATGAAGCTGTAGAAAACACAGTTCATGTATAATCAGACACTTCTTTGATCTTCTCGTTGTATAGATAATGAGATTTTAAAAGACTAAAAATATATTAAAAAATTAAAATCTAGATTTGACTACAGTGCTGTAACAGTGATACCCTCTCTTCACCAGGAATAATGCTGTAGTGATTGCAGTTTTTGCTTAACTAACTCTGGTAATTCATTAATCCCGATTTTTCCCTGTTTCCCTGGTGGTTGTCTTGCTTATTTTTTTCCCCAGTTATTTTGGCTTGAGTGAAATGTCTGAGCAAATCTCTGTAGACATAAAATAAATGATGTTTTATCACTATTAAGCAGTTTTCATATAAATAGGACTGCTTTACAGAAAGACTTGACTCAACTCTTTTTTAAAAGAAAGCTGTACCTGACATTTCTTTGTGTGCTTTTCTTGTCAACGACAATCTTAAAAGAATGAAAGACAACTTTCTTGTCCTTGATTATGACCATGTAAAAGAAACTATCAAGTTTTTGTCAGTTCCTGTGTATTGAAAACGAATGTCTTCACTTTCGAGAAATTCCTGTAATTTTTATTGTTTTCTATCATTTATGCTTTAATCCTATTTCAGTGTATTCTCTGCAAGAAATTTTCCATGATTTCCTATTTCAGCAGGGCTCCTTTCCACCTGTTGCCCCTGCGTATGCAACATGCTGTGCAGTTGAGCACTAGAAATGTTCTCATTGTTACTTAATCAAAAGATTAGTTTGTTGGAGGTCACAGGACAATTTGAGCACTGACCTGAAGAAGGACAAAGTTGAAGGTATTTTTTTTAACTATCCTCAAAAAAACAGATTTTTATTTTCATATGGATAGTGGTTTGCCTATTTTTTTATTGAAAAAGAATTCACACTTGTGAATGTGTTTATATATTGACATAGATAGAAGATATAAACCAGAGCAAGTCTGTTTTGTGGCTGTGTGTGTTTATATACTACACATAATAAATATTTTTCTCATACATATACATGTATGAAATATATAAAATATATACACACCTATGAATCTTTAGGTCTCCAAGGGTAGTGTATTTCTGGTGTTCAGCTGACAAACTTAGTACAATACCACACAACTGAACAACCACATAAAAGGATAGGTTGCATCTGACCTAGGTTTTTTGGTAGATGTTTTAAGTTGTGAATAATCTGAAATACTGTCTTCCACAATGTGCTGCGGATGGCTTTATCAACATTTTTTCTTCCTGTTTGCGTGCGATACTGCACTCCTGATAAATAATTATAAGAATAAGATACTTCGTCTCTTAAGGCAGTAGTAATGGAAGCATTTTCTTCCTATCTCAGTGCTGAACTTGCATTTGAGGATTTGAAAGGAATCTGGGTGCTCCTACAGGGAAGTGTCTGGACCGAAAATGACAGCTGCCTTTGTATTCTGTTGATTCAGAAATGCTTGATGCAAGTGGTTTTCTTATCCATTAGGGCAGAATTTGTGTAAGAGTTCATTATGGTGGAAGGGCATATCACTTACAATTCTGTGCTTTATAGGTTTAAGTCAAACAGACTTTTATATTAAAAGTATGACGTTTCTCAGAAAAGCTAGAAAATTGTACCAAAATATTTTAGAATGTATGATATGGCATTTTATGTCACTTATGAAACAGAGTCGTGTTCCTATGTATATGTGTCAGAAGAATAGAAAAAGTAATGTCTTCAGAGTGTAGCCTGTGCATTCTGTTGGATGAGAAGGTTGATGTAAGCTGGCAGCGTCCACTTGCAATCTGGAAAGTGAAGGTGTATCCTGGGCTGCACCAACACAGAAGTGGCCAGCAAAACAAGGGATTAGAATGTCCTGCTGTCCTGCTCTGCTATGCTTCTGTGACGTCTCATCTGAAATACTACTATGTCCAGGCCTGGGACCCCCAGCACAAGAAAGATGTGGAGCTGTTGGAGCAGGATCACAGTGAGGCCACAGATGTGATCACAGGGTTGGAGCACCTCTTCTATGAAGAAAGGTTGAGGGAATTGGGCTTGTTGGACTAGGTGATCTTGTAGGTCCTTTCCAACCTTGTGATTCTATGATTGATTCAGCCTGGAAAAGAGAATGCTTTAGGGAGACATTATTGCAGCTTCCCAGTACTTAAATGAAGTTTATATTCAGAGGGAGACCAACTTAGGAGAATGATAAGATTGCTTCTCCGAGGCTTAACAGGTCCAACTCTCTCAGTTTCTCTTCATAAGAGGGATGCTCTGGTCTCTTTGTCTTCCTGGTTGCCCTAGGTTGGACCCCTTCCAGTATGTCACATGTCTCTGACTGGGGGGCCCAGAGCCGAATGTAGTACTCCAGCTGTGGCCTCACATGCTGAAAAGAGGAAAAGGATCACATCCTCCAACCTGCTGCTGTTATCCTGAGTAATACAGTCAAGAATACTCATAGCTTCTTTATGGACAAGGGTACAGTGTTTGCTTGTTTTCAAACTGGCTCCCCATAGTCTTTTCTACAAAGCTGCTTTCCAGCTGGGTGGCTTCAGCATGTTTGTGTGTCTGGGCTTGCTCCTGTCTGCATGCTTCATGACTTCACATGCTTTTCCTCATTGAACTTTGTGGAGCTCCTGTCAGCCCATTTCTCTGGCTTTTTGAGGTCCCTTAGGATGACCCTCTGACTTCTCATTCCTCTCAGTTTTCAGTCATCTGTAATTTACCAGCTTGCATGGGGAGAGTTCTGCCAGGGCTATGCAGTCCCCTGAAGATGGTCAGAGCCTTTGTTGCTGGACTCTTAGAATTACTAAGGTTGGATAAGACCTCTGAGATCATGAGGTCTGACTTTGCTACTATGCCTGCTAAACCATGTGCCTGTGTGCCACATCTACAAATTTTTTTTAGACACCTCCAAGGATTAAATCACCTCTAAGGTGATTTAATCACCTCCCTGTGCAGTCTGGTTCAGTACCTCACCACTCTTTCTGAAATTTTTCCTAATACCCAGTCTGAACCTCCCTTCATGCAACTTGAGGCTATTCCCTCATGTCCTATCTCTAGTTACTTCAGAGAAGAGACTGAACCACCCGTCCCCCCCACCTCACCACAGCTTCCTTTCAGGTATTTGTAGAGAGCGATCAGGTCTCTCCTGAGCCTCCTTCATACTACACAATCCAAGTTTCCTTAGCTGCTCCTCATAAGATTTGTTCTCCAGACCCTCACTGGCTTTTTTGCCCTTCTTTGGATGTACTCTGGGCCCTCAGTGTCTTCTTGTAGTGAGGGGCCAAAAACTGAACACAGAACTTGAGGTGCGGCCTCACCAGTGCAAGTGATGATACAGAGGGACAGTCAGTCACGTCCTTAGTCCTGCTAACTGCACTATTTCTTACACAAGCCAGAATGCCATTGGCCTTTTGGTGACTCACATTCAGCTGGCAGTTGACTAATATCCCCAGATCTTTTTCCTTACTGCAGCTTTTCAGCTGCTCTGCCCTAGGCTTGTAGTATTGCTTGGGTTTGTGGCCAAAGTACAGTACTCAGCACTTGGTCTTGTTGAACTTCATCCCACTGGCCTCAGCCCAGCTATCCAGCCTGTCAGATCCCTCAGGCAGATCAACAGTTTCTACCGACTTGATGTCATCTGCAAACTTACTGAGGGTGCACTCAATGCCCTCATCCAGGTCATCAGTGAAGTATTGAAGAGGACAGTAATGATCCCTGGGGAATACCACTCATGACTGATCACTAACTGCGTTTAATTCCATTCACCACCACTCACTGTGCCTGGCCATGCAGCCAGTTTTTTCACTGTAAAGCAAAATGTACCAGCAAAATGTGTACTTTTCCAAGCAATGGACTGCCAGCTCCTCCAGGAGAATACTGGAGTAGAGAGTGCCAGAGGCTTTGCTGAAGTCTAGGTAAACTACATCCCCAGCCTTTCTCCTCAGGTGGATCATCTGGTCATAGAAGGAGATGAGGTTGGTCAAGCAGTAGCTGCCTTGCATGAGTCCATGCTGGTTAGGCCTCATCCCATTATCCTGTACGTGCCATGTGATCTTCCTCTGGATGATCTGCTCCATAACTTTGCTCAATACCGAAGTCAGGCTGACAGATCTCCAGATCTTCCTTCCAACCCTTCTTGTAAATGGTTGTCACATTAGCAAGTCTTCAGTTGTCTGGAACTTCCCCAGCTCACCAGGACTGCTGATAAATGATGGAAAATAGCTTAGCAATCGCCCCCACCAGCTCGCTCAATACATTTGGGTGGATTCCATCCAGCCTCATGGACTTGTGGCAGTCCAGGAAAAACAACAGGTTGCTGTTTCCTTCTGAATTATGGAGGGTTTATTCTGCTTCCCATGCTGGTCTTCCAGCTCAGGGGGTAGAGTATCCTGAAGAAAACTTATGTGACTATTAAAGACAGATGTAAAAAAGGCATTGAGTATGTCCATCTCACCTTCAGAGGTAAAGTTCCCTACCACATCCAATGAAGAATGGAGATTATCCTTCTCTTACTCTGTATGTGTTTGTAAAAACAGTTTTGATGTCTTTTATAAGATAAAGTTACACAAAGTCTGGTGATGATATGAACTTCTTGCTGGGCTTTTACCTTTCTAATTTTCTCTCTGCTTATCCTAGCAACATCCTTATACATTCCAGTGTTATAAGCTCTCTTTTTATTTTTTCTCGGAGTCTGAGCAAAAGCTCCCCCCTCAGCCGGGCCATTCTTCCCAACTGACTTTTCTTACTGCATATGGGGATGGCCTGTTCCCATACCTTTAAAATTTCCTCTTGAGCAATATCTAACCCTGCTGGACTCCTTGCCCTTCAAGACTGTCTCCCAAGGACTCTCCCAGTTGTCCTAAACTGTATTGACCACAGTGTTATCTTGAGTGCTAGTAAAGGCTGTGTGTATTAGCAGGCTTGATCTCACTTTTCAATTTCAGAGCGTGTGCTTTTTCTTTACAGTGACAGTCACTTGTCTCCGCGGTGGGTGTAAAATAGGTCAGGATATAGCACTCTGCTTGCAGCTTGGGAATGTGTGTATAAGGAACACTTGGGGTAGAGGTTTGTTTTGTGGTTAAGAGTAGTGGTGCTGAAGGTTTCACAATAATGCATGTGTTTAGAGCTTTGAAGTCATGCAGTGTGCATGCATACTTAAGGGTTGCCAGTGCAGCATCATGTTTAGTTGTGCGTTACACTGCCATGAAACACAGTTCTCTGGTAAGACACTTAAAATATCATGTAATGTATCAGATTGCCTTTGTCGTGGGATGCGAATATTGTAGTATGAGACACGAAACCTTTAGAGAAATGATTAAAATGAAACCCAAGCTGGAAGGCTGAAAAGCAATGCAGCCTGGTGAATGTGTTGGGTTTCTGAGTATCTGGGCTGGCTATCTCAGTGACTGTAAGGTTCATATGGCTGTGCAACTGTTAATTTTAAATTTCAGCTCCTCCTTTTAAGCAAACATAATTTAGATTAGCTCTTCTAATCTTGGAGGATGAGCTCATTGAAAGGGGAAAAAAAGAGTGCGATATCCTGCATGAAATTTCCAACAAAGAGATCTTAACTTCAAGTAGACAAATACTAAGGAATGTTCACTTGTGCTTTGTCTGAAATTAAAAAAAAAAAAAAAAAAAAAAAAAAAAAAAAAAAAAATCTGAGAAATTTATGAATTTCTCTGTATGAATATGAGCCAAATTTTAATTAAGGTCAATTTCATATATTTCTGAGTTTGAAGTTTGCAGGACAGTGCTTACTGTAGTACATTATTTTTATTATTATTATTTTAAAATTAACTTATCGGTTACTTTTACACTGCTGTTTATCGTAGTGTCCTGCAAGTTGGCTAAACACGATAATTTTTTTTGTAACTTTCTGAATTTTTGTGATAACAAATCTCATAGTAATTATCCGAAGTTAGTTATTTTTTAAACTATTTCTTGAAAAGCTGAAACTTGTATGTTTTTAAATAATAGATCACTATATTTATATGAAGTTTTGTTTTAGTTACCAGTTTAGTTGGTAAGTCACCCTATTTTATCATATCTTCCAAATTCAAGTTTTAGTATAGTTTCCTCGTTTCTGATACTGCTGTTTGGTATTCAGCTGGTCTTTGTAGATACTGTAGAAGCAGCGCTTCACCCTGTTCACCCTGTACTGAATAAGGTGTCAGCTTTGTGTTGAAAAGTCATGTTAGAGTCCTGTAACTAAAGTATATCATTTTTACTTTTCTTACAGGTACAGGAGAGAGTGGCAAAAGCACGTTTATCAAGCAGATGAGAATCATTCATGGATCAGGTTATTCTGATGAAGACAAAAGAGGCTTTACAAAACTGGTGTACCAGAATATATTTACAGCAATGCAGGCCATGATCAGAGCCATGGATACTCTCAAAATTCCATACAAGTATGAACATAATAAGGTGAGATTTTTGTTTATTTCCATAGCTCAAGTTTTTCCTCTTTATTTCTGTGAATATAGTGAAAGTCTTCAAAAACTGCATGTCACATACAAATTATACTCAAAGTTATGAAAAAGGGGTCATCCTTCAGTCTTATCTTTAGTTGTCCATTCTGTGTGCTGTTCTGACAACACAGAGTAGCTGCTGGCTCCATGAGAGCCACTCTTAAAAAGATGTTTTGGGGGGTTCACTACAGGAAGAGTTTCAGTGGTGTTTCTTTAGAGTTTATCACTTCTTTTCCTTCCAGTGCATGCTGTGGCCAGAGCACAGTTAATTTCTCTGGTCCGCACCAGTACTGCCTAATTAATATGACTAACATGACTAATTAAGTGCCATTAATATGACACGTGGAAAAATAGATGGAGATAACTGGCTTTGGGCATATTTTCAAAAAAAATTTTACACGAGATCTTAAAACAGATTCTTTGGATACTGATGATACTATTGAAATTTAAAAGGACAAACTGCATTTGAAATGTAAGGTTTATCTTTGACTAGCTTGACTTCTTTTTAATCTTTTTTTTTTTTTTTAATTTAATATTTGCATTTTAAAAGAAAGATACGTAAAATATCTAAAGCATTCCATGAAGGAGAGTTAAATGTTTAATATTTACTTGAATACATGGATTACACTGCTTCATATCCAGCTGCTGTTGAACAGGGAATACATGATGAAATATAAATATATTTGTGTTAATACAAAAATCTTTTGTCTATGTACATGAAGTTTAATTATTATAATTTAACTGCTCTATACGTATCAAGGCAGCAAGTTTAGAAATAGGACAGTTAAAACTCATTATCAGGTAAAAAAAAAAAAAAAGCTTAGTTTCTCCATTTGCATCTGCCAGTCGTGTCTGGTTATCCTTTTTATTGGTGACAGAATGTTGAATTAACCCCAGAATGTTGAAAGGGTGTGGAGTTATGCAGTGGAAAACTAGAAGAATCCAGTCTGCCAAAATCCATATTGTTAACTGTCTTTAATAGGAGTTAGTGTTTTGAGCACATTGTAGAAAATTGTCCAAAATAGTGAAACAGGCTGTTGAACTTCCTAGTTTGACTGTGTGCTGCAGCTGTCTGGCTTTCCCTCATCTTTCAGAAACCAAAATCAAATGAGTAACTAGTATTAAAAAGAAAACTGCATTTTAGTGTGAATTATAACTTGTTGAGTGCATGCTTTTGCTGTATGCAGTATGCCTACTTTCCTAGTATTCTGACTTGAAAAGTTTGTTCACTGTGAACACAGGTATTTTTTTCTTTAAAAAATTGATGTTGGTTGTCACTTTGCTGTGTGTCTGGTAGTCCTAATCATAGGTTAGTAGAAAATAAGGAAAAACAAAAGACTTCAGAGTATGTGTTCTATACTTAATGTTCCAATTTAGAGTGTTCAGTTTATATAGAGTGTTCTGTATGGTTGGAGTGAGTATTTCCGTAGCTGTACATGTTCTACACGTGTCCAAATCTGTCTAATTAAAGTTGTTCACTTTCTGCATATAAATGACTTCCCCTTAATTGAAAATCCATCTTTGTGCTTAGCTCCTTCACAGGCATTTCTATCAGTTTTGAATAGGTTTAGATGTAAAGTAAAAGTCACCAAATGACATGGTCTTGAGGAGTTTCTTTAAAAATTCCTTCTGGAAATACAAGAGAAATGAAACTTGCTACTATGTGATGCTAGGCTAGAGTAGATGATGCGCATATACTTTGTACACTGTGTTACTATAAAGTAGTGACCACCAATCAGTTAGGTAATCTGCTCCTTTTTTTCGATTTTTTTTCCCTTTTTTTTTTTTTTTTAAAGTCCACTGAAAACAAACCCATTAGTCTAGCAGTCTAGAAAACACAGGAAGAGTACTTCCTATTAATTTGAATATCATATCAGGAAATCCTATCTCTGGAGAGAATATCTCAAAGCTTGAGTAACAGCATATTTTTAGCACTCTAGTTCTTGTTTAGTATAGGAAACTACAACTTGTTGATACTGATGCAGCTGGTCCTAAAGAAATGAAGGTAAAGTGCCTCTTATATCCAATTCCTCACATTCTGGGAAGCTACTGTAGATTGGGGCTACAGTAGAAATGCTCTCCTCTTAGTGTAAGAATTCTATTTCCTCTAACTAAGAATTGCTGAAGTTGAGCTGTTTTGAATGTATGCTTGTGGAATTTTGAAGTCTTTAAATCTATCTTAATACCAAAAAAAGGACGGCTAAGTAAGCACTTGGGATTATTTTAATTTAGTGTAGAAAGAAACAAGTTTTAAGTCTAGCAGTTTAATTCTTAGAAAGTGCTGTTGGCTTTATCATCTCAGATACAGCTAGAGGGACTGAAATGCATTGTCCCACACTGTAGTAATCTGGACTCTTTGAATGATTTGTTACCAGAAAAGGTGAAGGCAGTTGTAAAATGTAACTAATGGTATTAGAAGTGAAGTGTCCTGTCACAGAACAGATGTTAGTCTGCACTATATGGGATCTACGGAGTTTAAAGATCATAGGTGATGGTGATCTCTCCTGTTAGGAGTTTGTTAGGAAATGGTGTCTTATAGATTGTTTTCTGTTTAGGTAAATGTTACTGTGTTTCTGTTGTTTCTTATTTTAACTACAAGTTGTGAAGTTATCTTCTGCCTCTTCAGTTTCAGAGTAGTTTACGAAAAATAGAAAAGCATTAGTTTTTAATGAAAGTATTCATAAGCAAATTTCAAAATTGCCTGTCTTTGCAGAACTGAGTGTACTGTATTAAGTCATGTGCAGTTACAAACATTTGAGTACACATTTCTTGACATTAAAATGTACACTGATTTTTTTAATAATCTGTTTTGACAGTAAACTGAAGCGTATATCTATGCTTCTATCATATGTCTCAAATAATGAAGTAAGAAAATCAGCAATTTTAATCTTTTAAATTCTCGGATTTCTTAACAGTGTCTCAGAAGACTTTGTTTCAGATAGCATAGTCTCAATTTCTTCATTTCTAGCTTAAAATAAGCAATACAACAAAACATGTCTAATATTCCTAAAGGTGGGAGGGTGTGTGTGGATGGCTTTCAATTTTTTCTTTGCTGTTGTTACGGAAGTTGCACAAAATAAATACTGCAGCAAAAAAAAAAAAAAAACAACAACCAAACAAACAAAAGACCAGCACAAACTGTTACTGTATTGAAAACTTAATACCACTGCTACACCTTTCAATGTAACTACCAAAAGATTAGTTGCTTTTTTGTTCAGCAGACTTTTTCAGGAAAATGTCACTCTGTAGTGATTAACAGGCAGGAAATCTGGCTTGAATCCCATGTCCATAAGTTCCCGTGAAACTTCTTAAATAGTCATAACAACATAAGTGATATGAGGAACAGTAACAAAACAGACTACAAAAAAGGTTGTTCAACAGACTGAAAATATAACAATTTTTATTATAGATCTGGACAATTGCTGTTATGTTTCCTACAAGTGAGTCTGCTGCTGGAGTTGTTTCAGTATTTATGGCTTTTGGATTTGGAGAATGCTTTACAGTGAAAATATGCAAGTATAGGAAATGTGTTTCAAGTGACATCATCACGGACATCATCTTCAAGCCATGTTTATCTTGCTAACTTGTTTCTTCTGGGACAGACAGATCTACTGGAGCAAACATACAAAAGTGGGGACAAGAATAGATTTGGAGTCATTGATTGAATGATCATGAATGATGAAATCATTGAAATCAATGATTTCATACATTCTTATATTGCGTAAACACATGGGGATGTTAAATGCACTAGACCTCTTCAGTGAAAATGATATTTTATCAAAAAATAGGCTACAGAAAGTGGCCTCCCTCATGTGCTCTGCCTGATATATGAATAATGTGAAAGATTCAATCCTAAGCAGAATGAGAAGTTTGAGGTATATTGGCCCTCAGATGAGGCACATGTACTCTTTGTGATTTCTGGCCTTTGGCCAGTGGTTTGGTATTGTTTAAGAAAAGCAGAAATTATGTTTTTGCTATATTGAAATGAAGTGCTTATTGTATTGGAACACAAGTAACAAGGTGGTCCTTCAGGCAGGAGGAGACACCTGGAATGTACTATTGGCACAAACTGTTATTTTACATCTCCAACCTAAAGCAGAGGCCTTCAAGCAGGTTACCAGAAAAAAAAAGAATCATAGAATCGTAGAATGGTTTGATTTGGAGAAGACTTCTAAGATTGTCTAGTTCCAACCCCCGTTGCTATAGACAGGGACACCTCCCACTAGACCAGCTTGCTTAGAGCCCTCTGCAGCCTGGCCTTGAACATCTCCAGGGTGGGGGCATTTACATTCTCTCTGTGCAGTCTGTTCCAGTGTCTCACAACGCCCACAGTAAAGAATTTCTTCCTATTATCTAGTCTAAATCTGTCCTCTTGATGAGGGCATACTTGATCCCACTGTCCACGTCACCTACAAATATGTTAAATAGCACAGGTCCCAGCACCAATCTCTGAGGAACAACCATCATCACTGATCTCCACTTGGACATTGAGCAGTTGACTACATCTCTGGGTGTGACCATTCAACCAATTCCTTGTCCAGTGAATGGTCCATCCATCAATTCCATTTTTCTCCAATTTGGTGACCAAGATGTTGTGCAGTACACTGTTCTTTGCATAAGTCCTGACACTGTAACTTCATCATGAAAGGCCACCAAGTTAGTTAGTCATGACTTGCCCTTGGTGAAACCATGTTGATTTCAATCAGTCACCTCATCTTTGTTTTCCATGTGCCTAAGTATGGCCTTCAGGAGAATCTGCTCTATGAGCTTGCCAGGCACAGAGGCGACAGTAGTTCCCTGGATCTTCTCTTCTTTTCACAAAAGCACTGGTGTCGTGTGTGATGTCCATGTCTTATCCTTCCAGGTTCACCTTTTTGCTCTTTCTGCTACTGTGGAGAACAAGCGTTAGTAATGCTTACAGATTCCTCTCTAACTTTTTGAAAATGTATCCTTCCTCTGATCAACTTTTCTGGAGAACTGTGACTCGTTCAGTTGTTTTCTGTTTATATTATGTAGAAATAATAAAAATCCTTGAAATTTATTGCCTTCATTGTTCATTTCAAGGTTGCTTGAAATAGGATTTACAACAATGAACTGAGGAATCTTCAGAAAAATGCCTTCCCCCCTCCTTTTTTTTTTTTTTTTTTTTTTTTTTTTTTTTTTTTTGTAGATTTTGGCAGTCTTTCAATTTTTTATGTATTACAAATGACGATGTCCAAGATAAAGAAAGTTTTATAGTAAAATTCAGCTTTGGCTGAGGGTTGAGCTAGTGTTAACAAGAGATTTAAGAAAACACTTTTTTTAAAATTTCATTTGTTTTGAATTTTGAGATTTTGTGTTTGTATTCCTTTTTCTGGAAGTTCATCTGCACTTTTTTCTCCCTGATTGAAATAGGCATGAAGTCTGCACACTTTGTTACCTCAGTTGCGTAGGTATGAAGTCTGCACGCTTTGTTACCTCAGTTGCGTGTCTACCTGTTCTCAACACACGGTCCCACACTGTTTGGCTCCTAGACTTTGTATTCACTGCAGGTGATTACATAAATGTGAGTCATGAGGCAGGAGTCCGTTGATTTTTTTCTTCTGGAAAACGAGGCTGCCAAAAGAAAACTGAAGCATGGCGTTATCTGTATCTTCTTTTATTTATTTATTTATTTTTTTCAGTTTTCTTTTCAGAAACAAAACTCAGAGCTACTGTTTAATAATTTCAGCTTCTGTAAAAATGTGTACAGATCATGACTGTAGGTTGCTTAACAGTATGGTGGGCTTAAGATTTTGGATAAGTAGGAAAATCATTTTGTGTGAGCAAGCCTCTTTTGTGAACAGCTTTTAATCCTTGTTCAGCTTTTATGTGGCTTTCAGTTTCTTTAGTCTCTATCATGCAGGAGAGCGATGGAGTGTGTGCCCTCGCTGGAACAAGCGATACTATGGAAAAAACTGTTTTCACAGAGGGTTTTTATGCTAATTAAGGTTGTTTCAGAATGTTTCATTTTAATTTGTGTGACTTATGGGCAGAGTTAGCATTTGGTTTGTTGTTTAATTAACCTTTCTAAACCATTTTCAAGATACAGTAATAATTGTATGTATATATTTTGCTGATTTGAAGCATTATTTTATACTTTTCAAATTGTAGGTTCTGTCCTGAGTAGTCTGTTTGAAGATGCCCTCTTCTATTTTTTTTTTTATCTAGCTGTAGCTGCTAGTTTGAGAGCTTATGCTCTATTGCTGGCCATACGAGCACATAAATGAGTGTGCTTGATAAATGAAGACATTCTTTGCATCTGGTTTCCAGACTTTGTCCCGCTATTAACCCTAAACCGAATGTTGCCAGTTTTACAGGCTGGATGAAAAAAAGTTTGTCACTTTAGCATGAGAAAGGTTTTGGCTTCCTTTCTGGACTTCCTACAACCATATGCTGGGTGGAGGAGCAGTAGGGATGATGCACTGCAGAGTAAAAAGTGTTGACATAATGCTTGTGTAAGCCTCATAAATCCTATTGTGGCATTTGGGGTTAGTAGTTCTACTTCTTGGCTATTTATTTATTTATTTATTTATTTATTTATTTATTTTTCAATTTACCCAAAAATGATAAAAAACACTGGCTTGGCATTTAACGTTTAGTCAAGTTTTTCTCATCTAATCTGTATCTGTTGAGATTATACTAGATATGTTGTAGAAGAAAAGTATCAGCTTGACCTTGGAAAATCTGAATGCAGACTTGTTCTTCAAACTGTACCATTTTTAAGGACATACTGTGTCACTGTATTTGAGAATTGCTTTAGAATGAGGTAAAAATTAGATTTTTATGTTCACCTTTCTATTACTGCTTGTTTTTTCAATTATGACTATTTTTGAAGTAGCCCAATAGTTTATTTTTTACTGCTTGTTCTAGGTACTTGAAATTGGAGAAACATGGTACCACCAGTTACTCAGGGCTCTTTCAAGGATCATTTAAGGCAGAAATCTGCTGAGTACTGAAGAGGTAATCAGTAGCATTTATACCTGCAGTATAAACTGAGTAATCTCTCAGACAATTCTGGCAATTTGAGCAGAAGCAGTATTTGTGCCTTATGTAAGAATTTTTAGGGGTGTTCTCATACTGCAGTATTGCTTCTAAACTGAGTATCAAAGCAAGGGTAGTACCAGCTAGCAGTCCACTTTTCCAGGTACAGAAAAAAAAATAGTTTATATGGGAGAGTTGTTTTTTTTATTTTAGTGCTTTATTGAATGTGTGAATTAAAATGAAAAATTGCATTCCTGTGACTTGAACCATAGCAGCATATATTGAAATACCATTTGAGAATAAAACTCATGCCAAAATAATTCATTATACCAATGTCTGAAAGCTATGTTTATTCCTTAGAGCGCATGTTCCAATCAAATAGGAAGTATATTGTGCAATTCTAAGTTCTTGGAGTGTTGCCTGTTGCCTTTTCTTCCTTTTCTTGAACATGTTAAAGCTGCTTTCACTCAAAATTTATTTCCACTCTATTAAAGATGAAGTGGTTTGCTCTGAAGCTTTAATTACTTAATTCCCATAAAATTAAACTTTCTGGATTTCCTTTAGTTATTTCCTCCTTTCCTTTCTTTTACTTTCTTAGTCATTCTGGAGCTTTTCAATACTGCCTTGACCTTTTAACAATTAGAGACATAAAAATAAAGGATTGAAACTAAAGCCACTTGAAACAGTGCAAAAACATACTAGATATTATACGTTTTCTTTCCATCAGTCACCTGCAAATAAAAAGAAGAGGATAGAACAGTAGGAAGCGTAGTGACTTTAAAAAAATATATTTCATGGTTTTTTTAATTTAGATATTTGCTAACAATTTGAGTGAGAAAATAACTTCAATATTTATTCTCTTTTGTGAAAAAGCAGGAGTTTTTTCAACCGCTTGTTACTGTATAATCCTATGGAAAAAAGATTCCACTGAATAAAAGAAGTTAAGTGATGCTTTGATGCTAACAGTGGTGCTGTCAGTGTTAGACTGAGACATCACTAAAAGACATGTAGAGTGTTTGACTAGCACATGTGTATACTGTGACATGCAGAATTATAAAATGGATGTTATAAAGAAAATTGTAATTGCTTACCCGACTCAAGCCTGGTCAAAGGGGATGTTTGGGATATTTAGGAGAAGTCTGAGGAAATTGTGAATGGACAGATCTTCTCAGAGGTTGCAAAGGAGACTACACAGTGACAGCAGTGAGGGGATTTCCCTGGAGGAGAACACTGACTATGCAGGTAGTTTCTCAGTTACCGACAAGAAGTTTCTTGGGGCTGTCTGCGATTCAGAGGGAGCAGGTCTATATGTGTAGGCCCGTTAGTTCACAGAACGCTGTTCTTTCAGAATCTGTGTAATGGTACCTGTTTGCTTATAGTTCTTTTGCTGCTTGTGACCCAAGTCAGCTCTTGGAAAGGAATCTAAGCATCTGTTGGCATTTTTCCAAACTGAGACTTGGAATTTTTTGGATTTAATCAATAGTAGTGCCACTGACCAGGAAAAACTGTGCAACTTTGTTATAAGGTTCATTCTGAACAGCCTCATTTCAAGCAAGAAGTTCTTCAGCAAGACAATACTTATAAATAAAATTGTCCTAATCAGAGAGGGGCATGGCAGCGCAGCCTTGTAGCTCGTGTCATTCTTGTATGATAAACAGTGACTTGCACTGGCTGCACTTGCTGTGGCAGGGTAGTCACTCACTGCATCGCAAAATATTTTATACAGCAACTCTCTCCTGTGAAAAATTTAATAATTTTTTCACTATTTTGGAAAATATGTTGTAAATTTATGTTTTGGGGTTCTAATTTTAATCAGAGAAGCTGTAGCTCAAAAGCTGTCTTTCTCTGTTGTTTCCTGATTCCAGTGCATACTTACTGTTATGCTTCTGACTATCTGTCCCTTTTCGATGCCTGTCATCTTTTGTGGTCTTCCTGTAGAGCTTCCTGTGTACTGCTGTCTGATGAGACCATATGAATCAGCAGTGTGGGTGGTGTTTTTACCCTTCTGGCAAATGAGAAAAATGCAACAATATTTTTAATTTTTCATCTTTTAAGTTAGTCTTATTCAAATAATTACTTTTTAATACACACGAGGATGTATCTCAGTAGGTTTCATGTATTTTTTTAATTTGTCATCTACTAACCATGGTATGTAGTAGAAAAGAACCTTTTATGAATGCATCCCAGCTCGATGATATAAACCTCTGTGTACATCAAAACAGACACTGTCTACAGAATCTTTATCAACATAAAATGCAGTCAAATTGTGTCTATTCAACACATGTTTTAATGCAGATTGTTTTTCTGTGCTGCTTTAGTGGTTGAAACTACATGAGAATGAGATTGTATAATTTCTTTTATCTTGGGAAAGAAATGACAATTGGATTTCTCATATGGAACTGTCACAATGAGAAGAAATTTAAATAAATATGTCTTGGAGAGGGCTTGTTAGAACCACATACGTTGTTATGATGGGAGAAACACAGTTGAGATATAGGCTGACTTGACAAGAACCTACTTATAATGGTTAATTCCTGAATATAGATTTGCTTAGTAACTTCAGTGTTCAGTTAGTGTCATTAAATCATTATTCTTTGAACATGATATAGTTATTTCTCGGCAAGGTACCAAATAAGCTTTTTTTTCCCCCTCAATATATATTTTTTTTGCAATTTGATAGACCACTTTCATCATGTCAAGGCTTTTTTTTTTAAATTTTTTTCACCTTTGGTATTCTACTTATCAGATATTGAGCAACTGTATTTTGCTGAAGAGTGTAAGAGAAGGATAATATGTAAGAACTGCAATGCTTCTTTTACCTGGTTGCCATATTTCCTTTAAACTTTCGGTCTTTCTGAAACTTGAGATGTTTCTCAGGATAGTCTTCATTTTCTTCAGCAGTGCAAATTGTGGAGGTAATCAAGTGGGGTCATTATTTGGCGTAAGTTCATTTTATCCAGTTTTGTGAAGCTGAGATGGCATTTGAATACAGACTTCCTGATTTGGTGGCATTTCCAAACATCCTGACTTTGTGGAGTCAGGGTTATCGCAGCTGCAGAGTTCTGGAGATGTTAATAGAAGGCTTGCTGAAAATAAATATTCCAAATGGCTGTGGAAGCAAACAATGCCATATTACCAGATCTGCAGTTGATGGTGTTGACCAAAGTACAAAATATCTCTTTTAAATAATTGTAAGGAAGGGGCAGTAACTATCCCTTTATGATGAGCAAAAATGTAATGCATGCTTTTACTGTGGAGTAATTTTGTCTTAGAGACTTAGAGGAGCTCATTGACACTCTGAAAGCTGGTTAAAAATGTGCCTAAGCAGAAACCTATTGCACCCAAAATACAGAAATATCCATTCATCTCCCATCTCCTAATCATGCGTGAGCAGCTGAATGTAATGAGAGAAACGAGGGTAAATCTTGACTGTTATGATATCTTATGGGTTCCAGCATAGTTACAGTTTATAAATAAAATCAATAACTCAGCGAAGCGTTTTCCTCTGCACTTCATAGTTTTTTTTTTCTCTTCACAGCTAATAACAGAATAAGGGAGAGGCTCAGACCCTTTAAAAAGTTCTTTTTTTTTTCTGTTTTGATGCAAGCTTGCTTGCTGTTTTGTGTGTGTCTGTTATTTCATGTTCTTTATGCAACATCTTGCTAAGCAGATGCTGGTGCTGAAGACCAGTAAGTAGAAAAGATGAAGTTATTTCTCTCTTCTTTCCAGCATTCTGTACTGTGGCTCCGTTGTGGAGCCCAATCCACTGCATCTCTCACTCCACTTGCAGCAGAACTCTCACAATAAACTGTTTCAGAATAACCCCATATGAGAATTATAGTGCAGAGTCATGAATGGAAAGTGATAATATTATGCCTAGTGCATGCCACCCTGGATAACTATGAACTGTAAAATCTTCCCCTGCCTCTGTACGTCAGCTGTCTGTAGGGATCCTGGCTTTGATCCCTGTCTCTTTCACTTGTGTGGCTACAAGAATATCAATCCTATCAGAAATATGCTTGTTAAATTTGGATCATTTCATCTAAATGTTCTATAGCAGTGCATTAATTCATTTTATTTGCTTACTGAATTTAGTTTCAGTAACATAGCTGCCAGTAAGTGAAATTGAGCTGCATACCTACACAGGCATCTTGAACTGGATTCCGCTGCAGTTAAATTAATATTAATGTTATTTGTCAATATAAAAAAAAAAAAAAAAAAAAAAAAACTATCTAAAATCGAGTGAATGAATTTGAATAAGGTTATGGTCTTTTCTCTTTTTTTCTCTGTGTAAGAGAAAACCATTTCTTCTGTTTGTAAAATCATTGTATCAAAGTGTTAATCATACTGGTATTAGCTTTCTTCAGAACATATATGGCCGCGGAAGTCAATACTGAACTAATGTATTTGTGACACAGAGACCCACTGCCACCACGCAAGCAAGCAGAGGTACCTGCTCTGCAAATACAAGAACTGGTTTAGATAATGAGTTGCAATTTTTGGCTATATGTAGCCTACTGCCAACCTGTGGATCTCAGCAGTTACCTCCAGTCTCATGCATTATTCACATTAACATGCATGGAGATGTGAGCTTTGATGAAGAAGAAAAAGTGGAGTAGTATCCACCAGACCCATTAGCAGCTGGTAAGTTTGGCCAGCCCTGAGGATGTTCTGTCTTAATTTGGAGAAGTGCCTGAAGCTAAAAGCTTTAACAGTCAGAAGGGCATAAAGATGATATATTTCTACCTTACGCTCAACTCTCTTTTTTTCTTTTTTCTTTTTTTTCCCCTTCCTTTTTCTGTCTTGCTTTTGGTATGTTGTTGAATATAGATCACTTCTCTGGATTTCTTGCTTGGCCTCATACCTCATATGCAGCAATAATATATTCTAGAAAATGTCAGTTAATCAATATCTTCCCATTATCTGGGGTTATTTTTAATGTACATTATTCAGTAGTTTCTCAGATATTACAGGTAGTTAAATATGCTTTCCACTTGTTAAAAGAACAAACTATTTCTCTGGGCTAAATCAGAAAGCTGAAGTAACAACTCAGTTTTTGCTGCCAGGTCTCATTTCTTTCATAACTGATTTAAGACTTCCTTTTTTTCCTTCTGTTTTATAGAGGTCAACACTATTAATTTATCTCCAAAACCAGAATAGAAAAATAATTGTTTTTTTCCTGGTAAAAGATGACATACACTTATATCCTCATTTTGAAAGGATTGAAAGTATAAATTTTTGCCTGTCCAGTAATTTATAATGTTCTCTATACTCTGAATTGGAATTTCACACACTGTCAAGGGTTTTAATTTTTTTTTATTTTATTTTGGCAAAGAGATTTTGGTTTGATCACTTTAATGAAATTTCAAATTTTGGTTATGAAACAGCAGTGATTTAACTACAGTTCAACTTGTAAGGAAGGGAATTTCTAAAGAACTTTGCATATGAAATACTTCTAATATTGACTACGTAAATGCCAGTTTTTAAGAGATGTATGGCTTCTCTGAAGAATCAAGTCAACTGCCGTAACGTTTCTTTAATCTGGTGAAATAAATGTTGCCTTTTCTGGTATCAGTTCTTTTAAATATTTAGAAGGAAAATTTCAATTCTCTGACAAAGCAGGTCTAATGGCATTTTAAAGCTTTTTTTTTTTCTTTTTTCTTTTTTTTTAATGGATTGCTAATTGTACTGTTTCTGGGCCCAGGGACAGTCCTTTGATGTCTTTATTTTTAATTCCTAAGTCTATATTCAGGAAGAGGACACCTAACTGAACTGCTAATTCCACTTTCAGTAACTTCTTTAGAGTCCTAATTTTGGAAATTGTAAGGTTGTGAATAGTTGTAAGTAAGTACTAATGCCTTTGCTCATCATACTCCTATTTTTTTCTTCCTTACCTTCTCTTTCTAATGCACTTGGTTTTTAACCTCCTACTGTCACTATTTCAATTCTCTAAAAAAGGAAGAATTCATTTTTGTGATGGAATAGATGTCAGTCTTACTTTATTACAGAAGCAGCACTTCTTTCCCTCGTTTCTGACTTTTCTAATTGCAGGCTGCTAATCTGAAGTATATTTGTGTGTAGTTGATGGGCAGTAAAAGTGTAGTGACTCTTGAAACAATGCATCTTAGTTGCATGACCTACCTTGCTTAAGTGGAAAGAGACTGACTCAGTTGAGCAGTATTTTCCTCCATCTCATCTGTCTTGACAGTGTCAGTATGTGATGTGTATTATTAAGGAATATGACTTCCGTATGGTTAGTGCAATCACAGAAGCATCATTACAACTCCATAATGCAGTTAATTTGGATGTACTGACAGGGTGAGGTGCACAGGGCAGTTGCTTCTGGTAGGAAGAAAGCCTGGCTAGAGAAACACCCATTTTTTTATGTCTCAAATCTGCAGTACTTACTCATTGTTTGTGGGTATTTTTAAGCAACAGCAGCCCAGACCAGTGATTTGGTTAACTGCATAGTGAAGTGGAATGAATAGTTCACCCCAGAGTTCTTTTTCCTGCGTAATATCTCTGATTATCTTTGGTAGTAGTTACTTTTTGAAGTTAAGTAAGTGAATCATCCAGGAGCCTACCCATTTACCTCAAGAAAAGAATAAAAATGAAAGATGTGGTTGAAAATGTAACCAAAAAATGAGTGCTCTTTCTGTTTCTTCATTTTGCAAGCATACTCTTGACATTTTGCATTCATCAAAGCATGCCTCATGAGTCTAGTGGTACAGGAAAGCCTTTTCATAAAACTACGTCAAATGAATATTTGAAGAAATCTTTAAATTTTGTAATATAAAGTGAACCATATTTGGCACATTATTGTTTTTATTTCTTCCTCATAGGTACTTATGACTCAGCATTAATTATGCTGAGTCCAGTGGTTGTCCTTTTAATCATGTTGAGGAGCTCTTATACAAACTAAAACTAGATTATTCAAATAAGAATTCATGAACATGAATGCATAATCGGGCACAGTTTATTTGAAATGCCTGAAAGATATCTTATTGATCATCCTCCTCTTTCAAATTGTGGAACCCACTAGAGGCCCCCATAGACGTGTATTTTGTTTTTTTAAGCTTGTGTTGAGGCTAAGTCTCAACATGCTGAGTGCTGTCACTAATAAAATCTTATTTGAAGAGCTCTGTTCAATTCAAGAAACTCTTCTGTAGTATATGCTCATTATATACAACAATCAGTAAAATTTAAGCTTCTGTGCTTTAGACAGACCTCAGATAAACTGTATAAACAAAGTCTTGAAAAGTATGAGGAAAAAATATCTAGAGAAAGATTGCCAGTAGCAAGTAATTGGAATTCATTGTGTTTCACTTAATATGTTCAATACCTTTTTACTTTAATCATTCAAATCCATGTTAGGGTCCTTAAATTTGTGCTATCTTATTCCCTATTTTCCCTCATCGTTGCTATGTTTTAGGGCACCAAAAAGAGCATCCCGAACTATGATACCATGATTAATTTTACTCTTCTTTCAAGGACATAACAGCTGAAATACTGTTTCCTTTTCCATTAAAATACAAAAGTATTTTGTATTTGACAGGGTTTGTATTTGACAGGGTTTTTGTTTGTTTGGTTTGTTTGTTTGTTTTTGTTTTTAAGTAAAAGGTGTTTTTAGTCTGCACAGACATAATCTTTTTGTAGACATCCTTCCCCAGAAATAACAATAATTTGTTTCAATGTACTTAATGCATAGTTATGTTGATCCTGTCTAGTTGATGGAGTTCTTTTCATCAATTCCTTTCATTACTCTTGCATCTTCTAACTGTGAGATGAAAGTTTATTGTATACCTTGATGGAATGAAATCAACTAATGTTGATGAGTAAACTGCATAATTTCAGCACTTTGACATCTTTTGTTTTTTAGTTTCTCTTATTGTTCCTAAGGCTTAAATCTCTGTAGCTAGCAGATGAAGTTTGAGGGATTTTCTGGTTATCTGGCAGTCATGCCCTTTCTCTTGGTTGAGTTAATTTCCATGTCAGTCGTTGACACTGCAAGCAATTCTGACTCATTTTTGTTAGTTCTTCATATGTATTCCACCTAGCAGGAAGGCTGAAACTGACATAAAAGAATCAAACAAGATAATCTAAAAACACACCAACCTGCAAAGGGCAGTGCTTGATAAAATCTCTGCAGCACTCACTGAGGAGCTGGGAGAAGGAAGGATGGCTTTCTTTTACTTGTTTGTGATACAACCTAATGGTGTTAGACTGGAATTTCTGGAAGTCAACTTTATATTAACCTCAGATTATGAGGTGATGTTCAGAAGACCTGTTCGGTATTGCTTACTGTGAGAAGAGGAGAAGGACCCTTTGTAGTTGTAAGCCCATATGTGTCCCTTAATGACTCGTTTAGGTTTTCCTTCTCCTCAAGAATGCTACTTTAGAAAAACAGCAGCTCTGCATTCCATAACTTCCCTTAACATTAGCAACATAATACAATTAACATAGTTTTTCAATTGGGTAGCTACTACTGAAAACAAACAAACAAACAAACAAAAAAACAGTGGTAAGGCTAGTTGTAAATTTGTTGATTCCTTCTTTGGTGCTTGTCAGAGCTTCATACAGTAGCACAAGCATTAACTCAGGAAGAGAACTCTGTTTTAATGTGCGAGTCATGATTGTTATCTTTGTAAATACAAAAGGAGGAGGCAAGCAAAGTAATAGTACTTCATTTAGAGCTCAAGTTATTCATGAAATAGCCTTGAAAACTGAACCAGCACAAACACTTTAAGGGACTTACAGAAGTAGTTGGTGCTTGTTACAAGCCAGCTGGGTTTTTGCCATGATAAATGGACACAATTATCTAAATTGTGAGATAATATCAAGCAGGAACTTTACTTCTTGAGGGTAAAGGGCCTTTCCAAAGTTCTCTGTTCAATTCCTTTCATAGCAGAGCAAATCAGTGCTTTGTTGTCTATGTAATGTATTGCTACTGTCAGTGTCATCTTCTCTTCCTGACTGCTTTCCACTCACTGTAAATGCAGCAGACAGAGGATGCTTTGTCAGAAAGACTTACCTCCTTAATTCACAAACTCTGCCTTTGCATGAACTCTGCTTGCACCTTGCATTAGATTCAGATGAGCCCGTTAGCTCCAGGCTCTCAAGATTCCAATTTCAAGTGGAGAATAAAAGTCAAAGCGTTGTTTTGCCTCTGGTCCCTGAAACATAAAGGGCAGAAATGTGAAGAACAAAGCGGACTATGAGAACATTGTGTGATACCACATTGATGGGATTCATCGCAGTGATTTGTAATTTTTCATTTCTTAGCAAGACAATAACAAAGCAGTAAGTTATTGCAAACAGGTGGAGGTCAGAAAGC
Source organism: Tetrao urogallus (assembly GCF_951394365.1). Lineage (NCBI taxonomy): Eukaryota > Metazoa > Chordata > Aves > Galliformes > Phasianidae > Tetrao > Tetrao urogallus. Next base: position 37,605,311 of record NC_136816.1, read on the forward strand.
CCTCTGTACATCTGACTAAGCCATCTCTAGGCTATTATGACATAGCTGTTTTTTGTGGGTGAGGTGGGTTAAAATGTTAAAATGGGTATATCTCAGTCTGTCATTCATACTGCTCCTTGATAATCCTGTTTTGCCAACACTGGAAAAGAGACTTGGAAAAACAGTTTTGTATTTTTTGTCTTGGTTAGCATTACTAGTCATGTGCATTTTTAAAGAAGAGTATTATCATACTGTGTTTGCATTTCTTTCTTTAAAAGTTAAAACCTCTTTTGAAAATCTTTATCAGTTACAGCATATCTACTGACAAACGATTTTCTAAGAATCATTGTTCTTTCCCATGCTGTTTAAAATATTTTGTGGTTAAAGTAATTGTTAACTTGTTTCTAAATGTGTCACTACTGCAGTAGATGAATTAACATCTCAGATGATACCAGAAAAAAAAAACACTGAGAAAGCTAGTATGCCATATGAGGAAAACAACAATGAAAATAAAATCAGGATCCAATTCAGGTAAAATAAAATAAAATGATACTGGTCTGCACAGTACCTTTGCATAAAAAAATCTTCATAATGCAGTCAGGCACTAAGCCTACTCATCCTGCTTAGAACTTCCCAAAAACAAGCACAGAATAAACATTGTATTTTTCAAAGTGCTAGCTAAAAGGAGGAAAAAGGAGGTGAAGAATGTAGTTTGAAGCCACATGGGAGATTGTGGGATTATACTGTACAGTAGTGAAGCTTACATAGCTGAACCACTAGAAGTCCTTTCTGTAGTGGAGCAGGAGGACTCACGACAATCAGTTCTTTACGTCCTTTTGCTGATTGTCACATTGTTGTTCAGTGTGAGCATGCATTAAACTTATCCTCATGTTGATTTGCAGTCAAATAGGAAAGTTTTTCTGCTTACAAATAGAAGCTTATTTGACTCTTTTTAAAGCTAGAAATAAAAGTTAACTTCTTCAGAGGTTAGAAAGCACAGGGTAAAATTTTTACAAACAGCCACCAGTTTTTATTCAAGTTGTATGTTACAAACTGATCCAAACTAAGTTTGCAGATCAAAGAAAAGTTACAGCTTAACAAGACTTTATCTAATGTTTCCATTTAACTTCATGTTGGTCTTACAGTGTTTTATCATACAGAGGCACTCTTTACATAGTTTGTGTGCAGGAAGTAGCCAGCGGGGGATGATCTTTGAAAAAGTTGCAGCAGGTGTTTTCTTTGTTCTGTTTTGCTAAATCTTAAAAAAATGAACTGAAAAATGAAATCCATCAGCTGCTCTGTCCTACTCAGGAGTGTCCCCTTGGGAACCAGGATCTCTGCTGGCATCTCCTCTGCCAAGATTCTGGGCTCCTCTGGATGAGTTAAAGGTCTGCTGCTCTAAATGGAAAGGAAGTGTCTTATTTCCTATACCTTGATCTTACAGTGGTACAAAATATGCATACGTATGCAGCAAATTTAAAATGTAGACATCTTGAACTATGTTTCATTATTTTCCACTCCGTTGAGAATTACCCTCTGTCAACTTTAAATTTAGTAACTGTAAAAAGGTAGATATCCATTAAACTCAAATTTAAAGTCTGCATGCCTAAACAGGATCTTACTGAATGTATAAACTGTCTTAATAAACTATCTTGAAACAAAATGGCATAGACCCAAATATATAGGTATTTTCTGTTGTTGATTCTCAGTGTTTTACCTAAAATTGGAATATGGTTGATTTAGTAGAAATATCTAGGAAGCATCTGTTTTCATATCTTTCAGAGGCAATGTAGAAGCATAGAACTTTTTTACAATTATTATTAACTTGTATTGGACACAGCACTGGAAGTCTCTTATTTGTGAGGTTCAAGTATGTGAGCAGTTGGAAAATGTACTGTAGAGAACAATCATCAACACAGATGTAGATAATTTCCTTTTGCTTCTCAATTGTTCCTTTCAAGTTGAGAGATGGATCAAAGGTAGGTTTTTATAGTAAGCAAACTGTTACAATAGTGTACCACGGCAGGCTCATGTCAGTTACAGGTGCCTTAACTGTTCTGACTGTCTCCCTGGGAAACTTGATGTGACCTAACCTAGGTGTTCCTACTCTGGCAGGGGGATTGAACTAGATGATCTTTCAAGGTTCCATCCAATCCCTGACATTCTGTGATTCTTTTTATGTGTGGTGTGTCAACTCTGCTGACCTTTTCTTTGCTTATATCTAAAACTTTGAGTTCAGCTGATTCATAATCACTGTAGCCAAGACTGCAACAGTATTTGTGCCAGTGAATCCTGTCACATTTCGATTACTTCTGTTCTTGTGTCTATTCTACTTTATTTAACTTTGTTTTAAGTACCTAAAGGAAAAGTTGTAGGGAGACATGTTGTGTTTTATCGTTGCGTTCTTACTAAGGAAAACTATTTTCCAATATTTTACATAGTGGACTTCCTTTTTTCCTTTAATTTATGGAAGTCTACATCACTAGGACATTTTCATCTGTAGCCTGCTTTTCCTGCAAGTAAGCTAATTCCATAGGAGCCTCTGTAGCACTACTTAAACAATTGAGGCATTATTAATACTACATCTGTATTCTTAAGATTTGCATTGGATAGGTATGGATTCCAGTGTTTGCACTGAATGAACAATACCTTTACTTGTACAACTTTGTAGGACTCAGGAAAGGAGCCTGTCAGCTTTTTTGACAACTGTTCTGTGGAAACATATTCTTCCTTTCCTAGTTGAGTGGTCTACTTGGAGTAATATACTGTAAGATAAGATTACTTTGATGTAACATTACTGTGTTATAGACCATTAACTAACATAATTTTGCTCATATCATTTGTCTAATTTCAGAGTCCTGATGGAGAAAAAAAAAAAAAAAGCTTTGTGTTTGCTGCCTTTACTTGAAGTAGTCTTACTATTGTATCATGTTTCATTGTCACTGATTATTTCTGAATTATATTTTTATGCCTCTTTTAGACTAATGTGTTCTTAATAAGTAAAAGAATATATTTGAATTCCAAAGTTGGGTAGTATACAGGAAGAACTTGTATTCTAAAGATAATTTGCAGATATTGGAAAAAAATCAGAATTTTACAAAGCTTTACAGGAATCTGTTATTCTCGTTATTTTTTTTGATCATAACACCAGTCGTGAACTCTCATCTGGTAATTACAGAACAACCTCACTCACCTTCCTGTCCCTTTCAATGTCATCTTCGTTCTCTTTCCTCCTGAAAGTGTTTCACATTCCTTGGTTACGCTTTGCTTTGCTTTGTATTTTTAAATCTATTTTAGTTTTTATAATTTTCATGTGGTTGCAATTTGTCCATCAGAGTCTTCCCACTGAGAAGGTTCTCTGTGAGTCTGGTCAGTCAATATAATTTCAGCAGTAGGACCCATACACAGCTGAGAAAGAGCTGTATGAGAATCATCACTTACATTGAAATGCTTTCTTTGGAAAAATGCACGTTGCCTTTCCAATCTTATCTAATGTTTTGAGTTGTATGCCTGAAATTTCATGGGGTTTCCATTCCTGAAGGTGCTCTAACTTTCAGACCAGGAAAAGTTGATAGTGTTGAAATGGTTCTGCTGTTCTTAATGGGCAGAAACAAGAATGTGACCCATGGGAAAATTTGCTTATTTCTTTTCCTGTTTTTCACAAGTTTTATGTTCTGGTTGTATGATTCAATTACTGATGAGCAAGAATGAGATTACATTTCAGTTTTATTAACTGCTCACTGAATGTTTGCAAGCGAGATTTTGATAAAGTGAGATTATGTCTTCTGAAAGTTTAGGAATCTCCTTGAGAATCATTGGTCAGATTACAATTTAAAAAATAAAAAATAAAAAAATAAAAAGATTTTGTGCAACTTTTTATGTGTTCTGATAGAGGCAAAGTTTTGTTTCAGACTTGATTAAAACTTTGTATCTTTCTGGCATTCCTTGACTAGGCTAGCAAATTTATTTTGTTATTTGCAAATAACTGGGAGGGTGGATGCAGGGGACAGTTAAAATGGAAATACACCTAATGTGTACATATTGCAGTAACAGAAATTGGCACCTTTTTGCACTTTGTACCCCCTCTATTCTGTCTTTCTTTCTTCCTTTGCTTTTGCTTTCCTTCTGATTAACCTTCTTTTGAACCTGTTGTGCCCTCATTTTTAAAATGTTATTTACGTAAAGGCCAGGCTTGGCATGCATACGTGAACATCCACAGTCAGGAGCCTGAATATGACCTGTTCTCTGAAAACTGTTCTTCTCTTCTAATAGTCTATCTGATTTACCAGGTTAGGAAGCAGAAGAGCAGAGCACTTTTTGTACTGAGAAAAATGCAGACCTTCTTCATATTGCTTTCTAGGATAGCAAAAGCTACTTTGATTTGTTTAGATTTCTCATTTTAGTTGCATCTCCTCTGTAAGAGAAGCACAAAACTATTAGTGGAATAAACTGAGAAATATGTAAAGAGTTATATAAGGAAATCCAAATTGATATTATTTCCTTAACTTCCCTCTGAGAATATTTATGCTTACTTACCACATATGAGGGAGTTGTGGTAGTATAGAAACGTGGCTATGTATAATTTTCTTTATGCATTTGCAGTTCTGTCATCTGAAGTACTGAAGTGCCTTCAGATTTATTTTTTTTTTCAGTCCATTTAATTTATCCAAATGCACTGGGTAAGCAATATTATAATGCCTTACTATTCTACTAGTAGTATCATAATTCCAGGTTGCTTCAATAGAAAATTTTCTCTTGTTTCAACAGAAAATTATTGATAACTCAGGTAATTGTTAGGTTTTGGTCATCTGCCTTTATAGAGGGGAAAAATATGTAATTGAAAAAGACCAGAATGAAGAAAACTCCCCACACATGCTGTTTACTATTGTTCTCATAGTGAAATAATTTAAAATACATAGAAAAAAAGAATAGGTGACTTAATTCAATGTTTAAATTAAAATTCAATAGTTAATGATATTGAAAACTGAAGTTGGATATGATTTTCTTAGAGCACTGTGTATGTCCTCTGCTGATGATTTTAAATTCCATATGATTTTCAGAGTTATAATATTTCTTTAAAAATGCAGTCTGGTAAACTTTGAACTTTGTCTGTGATTCTGTGATATTTATTCGTTTGCTGTTTGTAAGCTCACTGACTAAAAGAATTCATTCTTTTTGTGTTTTTCATTGTTTCATTTTCTTGGTGTACTAGCAAGAACAACACTAAACATTTGCTTTCCTGTTTAACTTTGTATCTTACCCTGAATTAATTACTTTATAAAGTTGTCCAGAATCCACTCTTCTTAGTAGGAATTAATTTCCTGTATATTTCATTATATGTCTTTTGATCATCTAACATAAGATCAGACTTAAAATGAAATATTAACCAGATTGAAGACCGATTGGTATATTTTTCAATGTGGGATTTAGATCAATAGCAGTCTAGATGGCTTCAAAAAGAAACAATTTATATATAATCACTTTTCTTTAACTTTTTGTTTCAAATGTCCAGATTGTCATTTTAAAGTGCTAATTAGCATTTCCATTTCCTTTTCTGAATACATTTCACACGCAGAGCGTTTCCAGCTAACTGCTACTGTAGTACATATAAAATAGTATAGCACTTCCTTTTCCTGCCAAATTAAACAACAGTGACTGAACTGTCTTATGGACTTGGTAATGCAAGGAAACAAATCACGATCTCCAGCAGAGTCTGGTTTTCTATGAATATAGTTCCAAGACCATTTTCAGTTCTGTTTTGCAGTTTTATTATCTGGCTAGTTGTTAAGTAATAAATGCTATGAAATAAATGCTAAATAAATAAATAAATAATGCATAAATAATGCTGTAAAGTCAAACTTAGAAATGTGGCAACTCTACCCATAGCAGGAGAATTTGAACTTGTTGATGGTTAGGGTTCCTTTCAACCTAAACCGTTCTATGATTATGTGATTTAGTCAGGGCTTACGAAATAGGCTGATTTGTGAGGTTAGTGTAGAGAATGCTCAACTCATCCAGCTGTGCCTTTGTTATGGAGATGTTTTTCAGCTGTATTTTATTAGATTTGACAGATCTGAATACTACCAAACGATTGCCACGTGTCACTTGATGTGCTTCTTTTGTTGTTGTATGACATTCCATGAAAAATGTTGGTAGCATATATAGGGGAAGGATCTGTTTCAGTTGCAGGATTTCCTGAGAGATCCTAGTAAATACTAAGAACACTTTGACTTCATTTCCTTTGATAAAGAAGAGTAGGAAAATGGACGCAGAGTTCTTAGGACATGTACTGAATAGCAGATTTAAATTATGCTGTAATCTTTTAATGCAACAAACATAATAAATCTCCATTTAAATTTTTAAGTTTCCAGATCTAAATACTTAGATTTTTGAAGTTTAAAAAGTACATAACTTCTGTTTATTTGGAGAGGAAGTAGCAGTAATGACATAACAATAAGTCTTATTAAAAAGCTGCAAGCACGGTAACTGAAAGATTGATTTATGGAGTAAGTCTTTGGCATACATCAACTTTAGAGAGAGAGTTTTCATTATGATTACAAAAAAGGAAGTGTAGTCAGTCTCAATTCAAAAATTATTTTTGTTTAGATATTAGAAATTGGTAAACCTATGAAATTCAGATAAGGATTGCACATTTTAAATACAATTTCAGATTCTATGATTCTTTCAACTCAGCAGGTTCTCTGTCCCAAGAAAGACACAAAACTCAGTGGGAGGTGTAGACACCACAGAAATTTGTTGGAGTTTGACTCATTGATGTTCCACACAGTTATTTTTGCATCTTTCTTTTTTTCTTGTCACTGGATTGGCAAGAGCTGTTGCAGAGGACGTGGCAGCATGGGCATACAATACACCAAACATTCCTAGTTGCCCACTCTTTCCATATTTTCCACAACAAAACAAGTTTAAGATGCCTGGAGCTATTGGCCAGGTCTACTGGCAAACAGCCTACCTCCAGCCTCCCCTCTGGATGATTACCTTTGCAGTGAAATTAACTCAAGAGTATGTGTAGTCCAATGTGTGTTAACTTAATGACCTAATTTAGTTACAAACTCGGGAACGTTTATTCTAATGTGCTTCAGAAGTAAATCTCTTACCTTGAAAATTGCAGTAGTTCACCCTGTTCCCTAGAGGACATAAATTGCCCAAATGGCTTTTCCAGTCTTTTATTCCTGGAACATGGAATTGTAAAATATGGTAACTAACAATCTCATTAAACACTTGTCATCTGTTAAAATCTCAAATGCTTCACAGTCAGGGCTCAAACTAGGGCAGAGCTGGAAAATTAACACTGGAATGGGGTAGGGAGATACAAGCTGAGTCTAGATTTGAATACGTTTTGTTTGTCTTTGTTTATTTAATTAACCTTTCAGAGAAAACATAGTTTGCAAAATGAATTTGGATGATCTGGGTGAAAGACTGTTTACTGAATGAGCATGCCTACACTTATATTAATTGTAAGCTCTCTGTTTTACGAGTTTACCTATGAAGAAGCCATTGGTTTTGATAGTGAATGGCATCTAAAATGTGGTGTAATTTAGATTATTTAATAGTTCAAGAAAAATACAGGAGCCACTTCATTTATTCTTAAGGTAAAACTATACTCTGGTAATATACTTCTCATTGTTGATGAAAAATGTGTACAAGTACAAAAGATGATGCCAAAATAATAGTGATTAAAATCCATGAACAGTATTGTAAAGCTATATCATTTGTGTTGGGTAGCAAGATACTTATAGCATCTTTCAGAGGGATACAGGTGTGTAGTTCAGGAATGCCTTTGCTTGTTACAGACACTATTATGAGCTGTTACAGACACTGAAACCCTCAGGGTTTCGAAATTATTCTGTGAGTATAATTGCAGCAAATGTAGCAATTAACTGATTTTTTAGTTCTTATGTAAAACACTGTGGACAGTATGCCACAGGGAAGCTCAAAGCACTTATTTCTAGCCCTGTTCCTCAAGAAATATACGATAAATACATGAAGGTTTAAAATCCAACAAAGCTAGTGAGTCAGTAAAATCTCTTGTATTGCCAAAGAATGATCTCAGTTTGGATCTTTGTTTTTTATGCCCAGAAAAGAAAGTAGTTGCGCCAAATAAGCTTTGTTGTTTTTTTCTTTTGTCATCTTTTTTTTTTTTTTTTTTTTTTTTTTTTTAATGTGATAAACAGAATAATATGATAAACAGAAAATCTAGCTGCTAGATGTCTTCCAGGCTTTCTAAAAGAACTCAGAACAGTTTAATGTCTCAAAGGGAAATCGAGACTTACATGTCTGACTCTTGGACTGTGTTTCAATAGAAGGTGAAATAGCTTGGTCTTGCAGCGCAGCAACAAGCGAAGTCTTTGTGAAGGGAGTTGTCAAATTTATCAACTCATGCACAAGGCCTCCAGCAAATAAAAAAGTTAAAAATATCTGGATAAGTATAAAGTGCTTAATGTGAGATAACAATAAAGAAAGCAGTGGTGGCTAACAGAAGGTTGTCATAAGGACAAAAATAATGGAGCGTGATATGTGTGAAAAATACAAATGATACTGATAGTAAAGATTCAGTGTTGAAATATACATGAATGGATTCATGGATTGTTTTTTGTTCTTTGTTGTTTTGGGGTTTTTTTTGTATGTGTTTTTTTGGGTGTGTTTTGTTTTTGTTTTTGTTTTTTTGTATGAATTTTATTGTTTGTTCTCTCTGCAGCTTTTGAGTTTGGTTTTGTCTATTTAATAATTCTACTAACCTCCACAAATTTTTGTCTGGCTCCAAAGTAGCTGAAAGATTGTCATTCTCCAGCAGCCTATCATTACATTAACACAATCCCATATGTTTTCTTGATAAATTTTTCTGGCTAGCTCTTTTTTTTTTGCTGAGTAGTAGTAATGATAGCTTAAATACTAATCTCAGTGTTAACTGTGATATAGACAAGGTGATCTGTTCTAACAGCATTAGTTCAGATGTTTAAAGGGAAGACTTTTTTTTATGTTAATCAGAATTGTGAAATTGTAGATTCTACTTCTAAGTAGAATGTCGGTCGTTTCACCAGTATTGCATGATACCAAGGAAAACATTTTTTGTCAGGAAGGTTTTTGCTTGGCTCTTTTTCCTCTTTCATTTTTTTCCTAATCTTACTTTTTAGACTAAAAGTGTGCGTGTTTCTTGTGATTCAGGAAGTACAATTTATTTTAAGACCTACTTAAAGTCACTGGAGCTTATTTTGTTGTGGCCTTTTGAAAGTTGTGTGGTACACATTCTGATACATGACATAGCCCATTGTGTTCAGTATTTGCTGTTTTCTAATATAGTTCCAAGTTTGTACTTGCACTGGGAGTTTTGAAGTATTTTCAATTACACCATTTAAAGCAGTGAAGCATATGTGCTCTACTTGGCATTTATTCTATGAACTCATGCTTTTTTCCTTCTCTTTATGTCCATTCTCTTCCTCTATTTTTACAACTTCCTGAACTCATGTTTTCTCTTCCAGTGTCACTGCTATCATATTGACCTTGGTGATGATAAAGATTGCACCAAAAAAAGTCTCCTTCAGATAAATATGGTCTGGGAAATATGGTTTCGTGATGTGTAACTCCTGAAAATTAAGATTTGTATGAACCCGAAATGACCCATTTGCTTTAAGTATGCAGAACAATCTGTAATATATAGTAGTAAAATAAATATAGTGGTAAAATACTGTAGTTGGAACACAGGGTGAGTTTTTACTCACTGTAGCATATCTAACATGTAGAGAATGGTTAGAATGTATGTAATCTGAATTACCTTTTAGTAAAGCACATTCCTATAATGTATTTTAAAACTTTTCTGAAATGCTTTCAAGTCATATTGTGTTGTTTCCTTCTCGTTTAGTCATATTTTGGGGTATGACTTTAGCGTGTGACTATGTAACCAAATTGATAGTGTTTATGTCTTGAGGATCAGCCAAATGAAATGTTCATAAACTTTTTTTGGCAAGCAGCTTTGTATTTTTTATTTAAATCTAAGTAAACCTTAAGTACAAAAAGTTAAGATTTAAGAGGTACAGTTAGGGTTTAAGATGGAAACTGTAACAGTGATGTTTTTGTATCAGTGTTAGTCTCAGCCTTTCTTTCCCCAGTTTAAAGGAAAACTGCTTAGAACATCAGTCTAATGAGCAAGACAATGCAAGACAATGAATGCAAGAATGAGAAAAAGAGATTTTCTCTCATTCATAAGTCAGCTTTTCATATGTCAGACTGCCTTCTGGTTTCTTTTCCAGTTCTAAACTTACCAGGTTCTTCAGATGCAGCTTTTCATTTGAGGCCTGACTCGCATGACATACTTCAGTGATTGCCAAAGGTAGTCTACAGTCAAATTCAATATTCAGCAAAGACAATTCACAATTTAATACATAAGTGCAGTGTTTAGGCATTCATATCTTCTTGTTGTGAAGAACCCTTTAAGCATCTCTTACATTGTTAAACAGCTTATGATGGGCAGATGTCTTCTACATTGTTTGATGCCATTCTGGTACCACTCACAAGTTTGTGGCAAGCTGCCACTGTGACACTTGGATGAGTAATATGCTTTCTCCCAGACTGTTTTTTTCTGCCTGTTGCTTTTCTAACATCTTTATTCACTCATGTTGGAAGGAAGAATCAGCATTTATACAGGCAAAGCTGCTAGATAAAGAGAAAAGGGCAACTTAAAACATCTTTCTTCAGTTCTTCGCAGAAATAGGAACCCTTATCAGCCTTAAGGCTCAGTGCTTCAGTTTCTGTGTTGATGATGGTGCTATTGGTACATCTTTTGAACGTGTAGTCCTAGAAGTGGACTTATCTGTAAAGTGCTGTGTTTTTCAGTTATTTTTATTATTCTTTATTTCACCCTTTGAGTCTATGGATAATAGTAAGTTGACTAGGATAGCCACATCAGCTCTGATGTACTTCTAAAGTACTGGCTTAGGAATATTTTTGATAATTCCTTTGCTTCAAGGGAACAGCCTGCCCAGGGCAATGGGCTCGGCCCTATGCTGTTGAAGTTCAAGGAGCATTTGGACAGTACTCCCATACGTAGGGCTTGATTTTTTTGTTCTTTGTCATGCCAGGGATTGGATTTGGTGATCCTTTGTGCATCTCTTCCAACTCCGGATATTCTCTAATTCTGTGATTCATGGTCTGAATGTTTGATTCAGAGGATGTTTAAGGACAGCAGCGGTAGCATACCTAAATAGAGGGACTGTCAGGTGCTGAGCAACAGGACATCCAGTCCTTACAGCAGCCATCATTTATTAGAGTTGCTGTGTTTTTTGCAGAAACTGTAGAGATAAACTTAAAAAAAAAAAAAAAAAAAAAGTGTTATTTTGGTTGGCAGCATTTTAATTCCTTCTTTCCAGCTCTTCTCTGTTTAGCTTGAAAATCATGTCCTAGCCTACCTACAAACATGTATCAGAAACACTGTAACAGTGTTGTTTTTTTTTTTTTTTTAATGAGTTCAATTTCATGAAAGCAAAGTAGTATAATGATTGAACGAGGATAAGTATTATTCACTGTTAGAAGAATTTGTGATTAATTTTAGGTCCGAATTAAAGCATGTAGTTACTTTGTCCAAAAAAAGGCACTACAGACTTTTTTTGTATTTAGAGGGAGATTCATGCCCACTGAGGAAAATAGAAATTATGATAATAAGATTGGCTGGTATTGGATCAGAGCACTAGTGCTGTGCTGACTTTTTCAACATCATCCTTTCTTGTTTCTTAAGGGAAATTAATGCTATCTTCAGTTTTACAGACTAATTGCAGACCAGTTCTGTTAACTGTCAGGTTCAGTATTACTATAGTAATTTGCATTAATAGTGTAATTCCAGTTCAAAAGCAATTGCGTGGGGCAACTGTGTGCTAATTTCTTAAGTAGTTCTCTATGTCTGATAGGACATGTGAATACAGTAGATAACGCCTTTGAATGCTTTTTTTGTTTTTGTTTTTTTTTTTTTTTTCCCCCTGGGTAGCAAGATGTAGCACAAACAGCTTATCTGCTAATACTAATAGCTTTGCTAATTAGCTCAATAAATTTGTCTTGAAGATTTCCTGGGAATCTGCTTTAGACATTTCTGAAAGAATTACAAAGGTGCTACATCTGAAGTATTTATGGCTACATAGAACTTTGTCTCCAGGGGATTTGATGTGTTATGTCAGTATGTGACTTTTGACTTTGTCGCTCCAGAGCAAAGCAGAATTAGATGACTGAGTGTAGAAACCTTTCTGCACTAATAAAAACAACACAGTTTTTCCCTGTATACAATGTTGCCTCTTAGCTGCCCTTCTTACTCAGTTACTAAAGCCTCTTTCAGGTACAATTTCATCAAATTGTAGAAAAAACCCCTAGGTTTTGCTTTCCTTTACATATGTTTAACTCTAACTGAAAACATGGGCTTCCATAAGCCATTTAGGTTACTAAAAACCAAACCAACTATAGACAAAACTAAAAACCAAACCAACTATAGACAAAAAAAACCTGTTTTATCAAATTTAACGATTAGTTGTACAGTTATAAGGACTGTGTTCTGTTTTTGGCCAACCTCTTGGGAGGAGAATCCATTTATGCTTTGGCAGATATAAGCTGTCCCAAATGACTGCTGAAAGAACTGTTGTGACCTTGTTCTGTAAATATTGATTATATAGTAAACAGAATTAATCATTTTGAGATACATATTATGTTAATTCAGAGTGTCAATTTTATACATACCAGATAATAATAATTAAAAAAAGCTTTTCAAGCTCTTATTTGTTCAAAATTCATTTCTGTGATTTCTCTGATGGAGTGTTGTGTTTTTATAGGCTTTTTGTCATCCTTCCTAATGGTTGAAGTTGGCACTATGTTTCAGGAGATTGATATTTTGCCTTGAAAGAGGAGTCAGGAGTGCTTTGCTGTCCTTCTTTAAATAAACTCTTCTTGGCATCTGATTAGAGCCAGTAGAAATATGGTGTGTTTCTAGGAACAAAAAGATCATACCTACTTTATAAAGAAGCTGTCACTTTTTTAGGTCACACATGGCACAAAACCTCTTTTTTTTTTTTTTTTTCTTTCTTCCCATTTTATTCTCCCTGACGGCATGTTTCAAATAGTTACTCATCACAAGGTTATATGTCTGTGGTTCCTCTTGAGAAAATGATGTTGGGTTGCTATCTTTAACAGCTTGGGGCAAAATTCATTCTTGTGTGACCCTATTCAAAAGAACAGCTTTTCATCTGAGATTAAATGTTGCCCCTTTCTGCAGTTTTGCCAGTTCATTACTCTAGGTATCAAGAGGTTAATGAAAGCCTCCAAAAGAAGTAAGTGATAGTGCATAATGTAGGTTTGTTCCCAGAATAAGACTGAAACTCATTTCTAAAAATTTTGTGTCCAAGAAATTAGATAGTTGTTTAGAAAGACAATCTTCCTAGCTGAAGAACACACAGTTGCAACCACTTAAGTTTGTTGCAGTTTTTTGCAGAGGAAAATTTCTGCTGAAGTTGTTCATTATTTTAAAAGGGACCTCCAAGTCTTCTGATACTTCTAGAAATGCTTTTGAAATTATAGTGTTCTTTGTTTTGTATTAGTCAGCAGAGGGCACTCTTTTCCTTTAAGAATAAAAAATAGTATGACCTGTTTTTCTTTTCAGTGTCACTTTATAAAAAATTAGAGATTGTATGTGTGAAACTGAAAACTGATACAGTGTAATTCTGTAGAAGATGACTTTTAATGCAAATACTTTAATGTGTTACTCTTCTGAGTTGAAACGCAAGGATGAGGACTTGATTTAAAAAAATAAAAATAAAAATCTACCTTTCCCCTAAATATCAGACGGTGGAACTTTACGCAGTTCCTTCATGTAAGCAATTGAACGAGATCAAAGAATTTCTAAACTGTCTGAAAAAAGTAACTGTTACCTCTATTACTTTTTTTAGTTCTAGCTACCCAAATCTGTGAAGTCAAGCAAAGTTGTTATTCTTCTGATCCTTAAGTCTCTGTGTTGTACAAGGTTCATTTAGGCTTTGCACAGGAATGAGGCTCAAGCAATAGTTCTGTGCATGTGTATATTCTTAAGTAAAGTTCACTTAGATTAGCATTGTCATTTTTCTATGTTCTTACTCTTGCATTGCAGTGTTTGACAGAAGTAGTGAATTGTTACGGAGTTGTGAAATACAGCCAGTTATTTTTCTTGAAAATTAAATGAAAATTTTAACACATTCATCTTTGTAAAACTTATTCTATCATAGGTAGTGCTACATCATATGGAAAAATATTACTGAAGAAAAGTTTGATATTTCTTGTGGTATTATTATCGACCACCATTCTTCAAAAACATGTAGAAGGTCATGAAGACTTCTATCAAGCTCTCGTAGGGAAAGCATTAGTTAAAAATTGCAGTTGTTTATCCTAGATTCTTGTGAAGTCATTTCAGAGAGACTGGCAGTTGAATTCACTAACTTGTCGTGCATGATTTTTGTATCCATTAATATTTTTATCTTTGGGCAAAGTATGTAGGAGATGCTCCTCAGGAAGGGCTGTGAGTAAGCAGTTTTGGTTTGTTTATTACCATGTGGTCCAATTCTTCAACTATTGTTTCGTGATTAATATCATGTCAGATGCGTGTTGTTGAAGTGTGTGTGTTAACAAGCTTTGGTGGACCAGAAAATACATCCCTGATTCTGGGATTGGCGCTGATCTCTGTTCAGTGTTGCTGAAAGCTATTCTATGCCTGTCCCAGTTTGTACCAGCTAAATATAACGGAACACGTTACTTGAGTTTTTTAGCTTCAAGTGTAACTGCCTTCTGCCTCTGTCACCTTATTTACTCATGTAGGCTTTATGCAGTAGTTTTACTAACATTTACCTGGAATGTTAGCTGCTGTAACACTGAAAAGCAATCCATTAGTTCCCATTTATGTTGTATATATAGGAACTGGTGTAGCTAGTTCAAGAAAAGATTGTATATTTGCTAACATGTTTTTATCATAAATATTTGTGAAGTTAATGCATGATATGGATGTACAGAACTCAAAAATATTCTTCAGAAAGGTAAAGCCTGTACCATGGAATTTTTTTCTGAAAACATGACTGTATGAGCATTGTTAGGTGTTTGTGAAAACAGTTGTTGGTAGTGCTATCTTTACATATAACAGAAATCTGGTTAATTTGTGTAAGCTAAAACTGTGGTTGAGGGGAAAGATCTTGTTGCAAGTTATTGCTTAGATTGATTTAGATCTGAAATGTTTTTAATTTAATTTCTGTCACTGCAGATCTGAGTTAATTAGAAAACAGGTTTTACCAGTAGAAAAAAAATATACACACTTGGATGCACCAATTGTTAATTATGAGGGCTTCAGTAGGATGCAAATAGCTGCTGGTAGCTGCATCCAGGAAAAGAAGTCTGGATTTAGTTTTATGTTAAGATGAGCAATGTCAAAACTGATATGGCTGCAATTCAGTTTTTTTCTAAACTTCAGTAAGGGATTCTTGACCAATATTTCCATTATTTCCTTGGGAAACTTATTGCTTATTTGAATTGGAAGATTCAAGAGATTGTCAGTACAAGCTGGGGTAAAAAAGAATTGCATAGCCCTGCAAAGAAGAATTTGGAGATGTGGATGGAAAGCTGGACATGTGCCAGCAGTGTGCCCTTGCAGCCCAAAATGCCAATTGTATCCTGGGCTGCATCCTGTCCCTCTGCTCTGATTAGACCTCACCTAGAGTATTGTGTCCAGATGTGGAATCCTCAGTGCAGGAGAGTCACAGATCTGTTGGAGCACATCCAGTGATAATGCAAGGGATGGAACACCACCTGTATGAGTACAGGCTGAAAGAGCTGGGGCTGTTCAGCCTGGAGAAGAGAAGGCATTGGGAACACCTGATAGCCACCCTTCAGTATGTAAAGAGGGGCTATAAGAAAGTAGGGGATACTCTTTCACTGATATGGCATGTGTCTTACGTCTTACTTGCTACTCGTTTTTTTTTTTTTTTTTTTTTTTTCAAAGTAAAAATCCTAAACTTGCTGAATTAATGTAATAAAATGGCAGTTGACTCGATAGAGGTTTCTGAAAGTAATTGTAAGTCACTAGGGGGTTTATTCAGGGCGTAAAGCAGTTTGTTTTTCTGGGGTCCCCACACAAGAAGATGAATCTTCATATATTAGAAAAACAGTGGTTAGCTGTGCAATTTCAGGTCAAATGTATAAAAATTTCAGCTGGTGTGGTAGGTGATTATAAAGCCTAGTTTACAAGTTATCCCACTTAGGCAGAGAGATTCCTGGATTGCTAGAATGTGTTAGGTCAATCATACTGTGTGTTCTAGTACAGTGACACTAAATTGTTACATGTTGTTATGGACTAGAATTCTGCTTCTGTGCCAGTCTTTTGGTTATTTGTGGTGAAATAGCTTTCTGTAAATTAATCTCAGGTCCTAATGAGTTTCATTTCACCAATTTCAGATTTCACTTGTACTTTGAAAAAAGAATACACTTGTGTTATCAATACATTTATGTTGGTTTTATTCACTAGAAAAAGCTTAACAGTGAAAGCCAGGTAACCACATGTTTATGCGTGGAATATGAGAGCTGGACAGTAAGTGGAAAAATAATTATGCCCTTTTGTTGTCCCATAACGTCGTTTGCGTTAGCAGTAGTCTGTGTGTTCTCTGGGTCTTTAGACGTCGTTGCTTTTACACAGTGCAGTGTGCTTCTGTAAGTTGTATCCTCCAGTGCCTTTCCTTTCCCTAAACAAAGAATACATTCTGCCTTATTGGAGAGCATCTCATTTTTCATAAAGGAAAACAACATAGAAGGAAATAGCCTTAGGTTGTGCCACGGGTGGTTCAGGTTGGATGTTAGGAAAAATTTCACCAAAAGAGTGGCCAGGCTCTGAAATGGGCTGCCCAGAGAGGTGATAGAGTCACTGGCACAGGAGGCGTTCAAGAAATGTTTAGCTGTTGTTCTGAGGAACATCATGTAGTGGGAAATGCTGTTAATAAAGGGGCAGTTGGACTGGATGACACT
The DNA here is from genome assembly GCF_951394365.1 of Tetrao urogallus. NCBI lineage: Eukaryota > Metazoa > Chordata > Aves > Galliformes > Phasianidae > Tetrao > Tetrao urogallus. Next base: position 37,622,306 of record NC_136816.1, read on the forward strand.
GGAGGTCTTTTCCAACGTTGGTGATTCTTTGAGTCTGTTTACTTAATTTTCTAACTCGTATTTCTGGTAGAGTTATTCACACAGGATAAACTAGTTTTCAGGGAGTAACACAGCATTTCACTCTTCGGCATAATGACATCAGAAAAAAAATGGTTTTGTTGCTTATGAAGGCTTTTGTTTATAGAGAGAGGATTGGAAGTTTTAGGAGAGACTAGTAGGATAGTATCTCTCTCAGACACTTCCAGGAGAACCTTCTGGAAGGACACAAAGCTCTGTGAAACATTTTTTTCAAGGTTTGTAACAATAATATGACTTTCAAAATAAAGTTTCCAAAGGCTTAGCAATACTGTGTATGTAGAAATTCTGACACAAATCTAGATAAAATCTCACTCAAATTTTCTGTTTGAAGCCCTATAGCAGTGGCATGTTTGTCTTCCAACTCTGATGCAGCTTATCTAAAGTAAGTTAAAAAAATCAAGAAAAATCAGGGCCCTGATGGCAGTGTACAAATGAAGTTCTAATTTATTATGCTTCTTCCGAAGGCCTCTCTAAGTCTTAGTAAAAACAAATAAATATCCTCATGTCTGTGCATATGACTTTCTCTCATTATTGCAGTCTTTTAATATTTAAAATTATTACAGCTAGAGTTTAATGATGCATTTTGAATGGATTTATTTTGCAACTTAAGTCGTAAGATATTTTATTTAAATTCTATTTTTTGTAGTGAGTCAGGATACATTATCTTAAGCTTTTTACAGAAAATGACCAGAGACAGAAAAATTTTCCTGGGCCAAACTGAATTTTTCAGATTCTGTTTAGTGTCCAGGGAATTCTTTTTCAACAAGCTAATGCTATTTTTAATTTTCTAAGATCAGAATGTGAAACGTGAAAAGATACAACTTCTTACTTAAGTAGTTTGATACCCTATTAATCTGTTTCAATACTTGAAGGATAGTTAAGGATGTACTAAGCCTTCTAGAGCACTTCATAGCACACTGTACTAATTTATATACAATTCTTTAGTATTAGCACATCATGAAACTTCTTCTCCGTTTAGCCTAATTCTGTGCTCCAGAGTTGCTCTAAGGAAGCAGTGTTCTCTTTACAGTCCTCTTCCAAATTGTTTATGTTAACGCTATGTAAACACACTTTCCTACCTGGAAATGATTATTATTCCTGTTTTCTGGCATGGTAAGGGACATATCCCACAGGCATTTAGTTTTCAAGAGAGTGAAATAGAATAGTAGTATTATGCTTATTGAATGTTATATCTCTTTGAAGTATCTAAAGGTTTACAGGATACTCTCCAGTACGGCATGCCTTGCTATACAGTCCTGTAAGAGAAGAGAGGGTATTTGTGTTAGCCACGCTTGTAGATTACAAGTCATCAGATTCATGAGTCATAACTTACAATTCCTGTTAAACTAGTATAAGTGATCATTTCTGCTTTTAAGCTGCATTATCAATAGTTGTTTTGTTTGGCAAATATGTGATCATGGTTGCAGCTTTGCAACAAGTTTGATTCAGCTTCTAGACTTCTTGGATCTGGTCACAAGCCATTGCACTCAATGTAAACTTTAGCATTCAAATCTAACTTCTCTATGACTCATCCCTTAGTTATTGACCACCAAACACTTACAGCCACAGACTTTTTCTAATGGGCTTATGAAATCCTTCTACAAAACAGAAAAATATGTTAAGATGATCTTTGCTATGTGAGATAATTCTTTAAATGAGCATCTTAGTATCAATTAGTTCTCAGAACTATCTATTAGTTCTCAGAAACTGTCAATAAAAGACAACCTTGCCTGCTGCATTTCAAGTATACTTCTTTCTCTTGTGGATGTAGAATTCCAGAGTAATTTCTTTAGAAATGGACTGCATTTCTGCTGATCCTTTGTTACATGAATTACTCACAGAGTAGAGAGCTACTCTGAAAAAATTACAGGAATTATATCAAAAGGAATAAAAAGACTGAACCTTTTTCCAAGCTTACTAAAACACTGGTTGCAGTCACTGTTGAGAATACTGTGACAGTGTCAACAGCTTTGACGAAATCTAGGTAGATTACATCCGCATCCTTTTCCTCATCCATTAGGTGAATCATCTGGTCACAGAAGGAGATGAGGTTGATCAAGTAGTAGTTGCCTTACATGAACCCATGCTGGTTGGGCCTAATCTTGTTGTCCTTTACAAGCCATATGATCTTCCTCAAGATCTGCTCCATAACTTTCCTCAATACCAAGGTCAGGCTGACAGGCCTCTAGCTCTCCAGATCCTCCTTACAATCCTTCTTGTAGGTGGGAGTCAGGTTGACAAGCCTCCAGTCTCCTGGGACCTTCTCTGATTGGCCAAGAATGCTGATAGATGGTGGAAAGCAGCTTGGCAGTCACCTTTTCCAGCTCCCTCAGCAGCCTCAGGTGGATCCCATCTGGCCCCATGGACTTGTGGCAGTCCAGGTGGAGTAGAAGGTCTCTTCATTGTTTCCAACTGAATTTATACATTTATTCTTCTCCTTATCTGAGACTCCCAGATCAGGAGGATAACTGGTCTGACTTTTGTAGGCAGACATAAAGAAGGCATTGAGAACCTCAGCCTTCTCTTTATCCTCCATGGTGGCATTCCCCACCATTTCATAGTAAAGGCTGAAGATTCTCCTTAGCACTTCTCTCACTGTTAATATGTTTGTGAAAAAGATTTTGTTCGCTTTTACCCCAGCAGCCAAGTTAAGTTCAAGCTGGGCTTTTGCCTTTCTAATTTTCTCCTTCCGCATCCTGACAACTTTTTTGTACTGTCCCCAAGTTGCCCATCCCTTCGTTTGTTAAATCCTAGGGCTTCTGTTAGCACCTCCATCACTGCCAGCCTGAACTATCAATAAGGGATAATAATCAGAGGTATAAATTAGACTAGGAAGTTTAGGAAGTTCCTAGAATTATCCCTGCCCTCCCTGCCCCAGGGAGACAGTGCACTCCACTATGAGTAGAGTCAGGCCAGCATATAGAGACCTCCGTTTCTCTCAGAAGGAAGATGCCTATGGCAGTCACCTTCTTTTCCCTCTTTATGGAAGCAATCTCAAGACGAGGAGTTAACTGCCTCACTCTAGACCCCCTCGCAGGTGGACTTCCTACTATATCCTCACATACCTCTCCCTAAAGTTCCCTCAAATGTATTATGTGGGGACACGGACACCTGAGGAACTGAAATGGATCGAGATGGGGTTGCCTGTGGTGTTGATTAGTCCTTAGATACATTTTCTTGCAAGTAATTTGAGTGCTAAAATCAAAAATAATATTTGCAATTGGCTGCTGACGTTAGTGGAAGGAAACTAAAGCCAGTAAGTAATGATATTAACACCCCACATTCATGGTTGATTCTTCTTTTGCATTAAATTCATACTTCTCTACCTCAAAAGGGTTCAGAAGGCCAAGCAACAAGGTCCTGTACTTGGGCCAAGACAATTACAGCCACAAATACAAGTTGGGTGGAGAATGGCTTGTCAGCAGACCTAAGCAGGATCTGGGGATCTTTCTTGTTGAAAGACTCAACATGAGCTAGCAGTGTGTGCTTGCAGCCCAGCAGAAGGCCAGCAGTATCCTGGATAGTATCAAAGGTAATGTGACCAGTGGGTCAAAGCAGGTGGTTCTATCCTACTCTGCTCTCATGAGACCCGGTCTGAAGTACTGAGTCCAGTTCTTGGGCTCCCAACACAAATAGGACATCAAACTGTTGGAGTGGGTCCAAAGGAGGGCCACAAAGGTGATCAGAGGACTGGGGAACCTCCACTAGGATGACAGGCTGAGAGAGTTGTGGCTATTCAGCCTGGAGACGAGAAGGTTCCTTGGGGCAACTTATGGCAGCCTTTCTGTACCTGAAGAAAGGCATACAAGAAAGCTGGGGAGGGACTTTTTATTAGGGCTTGTAGTGAAAGGACAGGAGGAAATGGCTTTAAACTCAAATAAGGTAGCTTTGGACTAGATATTAAGAAGTAATTCTTTACACACAGAAACCGAAAGAACATCAGACACAAATTTGTCAGGACCTGCAGAATCAAGAGAAGGCTGAAGGTGTTCTTGGATTGCATCATTACTGGTGATAATGTTACCACTGTGAGCTGGAGTCAAAGTGACTATCCATGTTGTGACAACATATGAATTCCTTACCAAAGAATAAGTTCAAGACACAGCTCTCAGTTTGTAAAGAGATGTGCACCATGGGGTAGGAAAGAGGCAGTCGCTGATGCTTCTGGATTTCCTGGAGCCCAAACAAATTGTCTGCTCTGAGTGCTGCATCATGACTCTGACTACATTGAAGGCTTGAGCTTCCAGATGTAGGCCAGAGAAGAAGACAGCCTTGTAACAAGATAATGCCAGGCCCCATTCCAGTTTGAAGACCATGAAGCACATTGCCAGTGTTGGCTGGAATGCCCTACCAGACTGCATAGTCTGTGTTTGGTATGTTCTGACTTGCATCTTGTCGGGCCAATGAAGGATGAACTCAGTGGGCACATTCCTAGACATAGTGCTGTCACAGCAGGTGTGAAACACGTCACCTCTGTGGTGCGCTTTCTTATGAGGATGGTATGCAGGCTTTTGCTTACTGTAAGAGTGATCTGTGTAGAAGCTAGGAGAAGATACTGAATGACAAAGATTCTCAAAGTGAAAAACATTATCCACAGGACAACGTAGCACTTATGGGAACAAGAAGACACAGCTGAGGCTTAGTAAAGGCTTGAAATTGGTATGAAGGGACATTACCTGTCTGGACAATGCTCTCAGACTTATGGTCTGATTTTTAGGTGGTTTTCTTCGGAGCCAGGAGCTGGACTGAGTGATCTCTGGATCCCTTCCAACTCAGGATATTCTGTGATTCTACTATTTAAAAAGAAATAGCACTGTTGTGAAGAGCTGTAGAACAGTAGAGTACAAGCTCTCGTGCGTCTACTCAAAGGAAACAGAAGCAGTGTTCACTCTGGGAATATTTATCATTTTAAAAGCTGAATTCATTTTCTGATGGATATTACTTACTGGCATATAGCATAGTTTATTTCATAAGATTTAACTGTGGTCCCAAGTCATATTAGTTGAATGGCAGAACACACAGAACTGATAAATGAAACAATGCAATGCCTTGGACAACTGCAATGTAAGTCTAGGTTGGCAACTGAATACAGTAATTATTTATCATTTTCTCTGCTACCGATGTTGAGTACTTGAGTACCTTTTTGGGGAAGTACGTCAGTTTTGAGAAATTTTCATGCTAAAGAGCAGTAGTTGAATAGTTAGTCTTTCAACTCTGTTAGCATTTTGATAGCACTTGGCTATAATTTCAGAGCTCAAGTATATAGAAAAAGAATCAACATCAGAATATACTGTTCTATCAATTTGTCAGTCAGTGAGTAAATATTTGGGACATCATTCTTCTGGAAGCATCCAAAGGCCAAAGAGTACAGAAGAGGCACTAACCAAGCTTGATAAGATAGAAGAAAATTAAATAAATAAATAAATCCAGCTTCACAAAAATTATGTGCTTAATTCTTCCTGTACAATTTAGAAATTGCTCTTCTTTGTCTCCATAGTGCTTAAGTAAAATTTAACAGTATTTAGGAGTGTGATGTTTTTATTACAGGTTATTTCCTACTGGCTACTTACTTTTCAAAAATCTCTGTGATATAGTACGACCATTGTTTATAATACAAATTGAAACTTGAGAGCTTTTCTAAGAATCTTGCTTTGCTTTACTTAATAGTAAGTTTTGTTATGCTTGTGGTAGCATGAAGAACTTTTTACAGTGAATTTCCATGAAAGACAAGTTTCTTCCTTCCCCTCTGACCTCTTGGGCTCTTTCAGAGTCTGAATCAGACAAGTTGGCTAAGTGGTTATCATTTTAAAAACAGGCATTTTATATGCCCCAAATCTGTACCTGAAAAATCAACATTGAAAATTTTATTTATAATTAGCTTAATTAAGTAATTTTTTGTTTCAAACGACTCATATATTTCATCTAAGTAGTAGTAGCTTGGAGTAAACATATTCTGAAATAAAAACACACATTTGTTAATTCATCTTCTGTCCCAGTTTTATACCTACTGCTGTTTGTCTTGGTTCAAACGTACTTTGTCTTACTCATGTGTGATTCATCATTCTTATTTGTGATCCTTCCTGCAGCATCACAAAGTTCATTCACATGAATACAGATTTTGGAAAAATATTCCTCTTTGAATATTTCGCGTTTTCACCCTTTTTTTTTCTTCATGTTACCCAATAATCCTATATTCAGCTGCTAATGAGTTATTGAACTAGTACAGTAGGTGGTAGGTACTTTGTTTGACAGAGTCTGGTAACATAAAAAGAACAAAATGTCAAGATCTACAAACTTTCCAATTAAACAAACAAAATAGATAATGGTTCCTCTGTTCTTTATTTTAGAACTCCTTCTACCAGCGGTCACCTTTCCGCATCTTCACAACCTTCCTCATAGTACTTTACTTCTCAAATTATGTATACACATTGGTGAGATGGCCATTATGTCAACTTTATTTCTCTGTTTGTTTCATTTAGGCTCATGCACAGTTAGTGCGGGAAGTTGATGTAGAGAAGGTGTCAACTTTTGAGAACCGGTATGTAGATGCAATAAGAAGCTTATGGAATGACCCTGGAATTCAGGAATGTTATGACCGACGACGAGAGTATCAGTTATCAGATTCAACTAAATAGTAAGTACATGATGGCTACAGCTGTATCTCACTCTGTCTCTTGCAAAGTAATTTTCACTTTTTAGCTTTTTAGCTCCTTGTACACATATGCAGAACAAAAGTACACTTACCGAATATAATTTAAGAGCTGCTTTTAAGTAGTGGATTGCTTCTAGTTTATTGGTAAATGTTTATTTCCCAGAATAAAATTCAGGTACCATTCAAACTCCAAAGTAAAATTCTAAGTGACAGTTTCTAAGTAGAAAGCCCTTGTTCTCCTATGTTCCTATGAGATACATTTGAAAGTGCAAGCCGGGCAAAAGTACTTTTGTGTACTTTAATGCAGGAAGCGCTATCAATTTCCGTATGATTCATGAAAAACAGAGTCTTCTAGGATTTCTCTCTACCCTTTTTCTTTCATTATTTTTTTTCTCACAGGCTGCTTTTGCAGTCGTGGCGGTGAGGCAGGCAGTATGTTTTATTGAGCTGCTTTTCTTTTGTGGAAACAAGGCCAAAATGTAAAAGAACATATCTGTCAGAAAAGCATAGAAATAAAAAGTAGGGTAAGAATATTTTAAAATTTACCTGTTGCAGATCAACAACAATAAAAATGCTTGTGTGAGAAGAATTAGTATCAAATGTTGAACTCTTGTTTTTGGGTGAAAAATGGATCTGTTTAGTACTATTAAAATTAACAAAATTAACTAAGTAGCTATAGAAGCAAATTGGTAGTATCAATGATTTGCCAAAAGTAAACATACAAATCAGTGGGTTATTTTTAAAGCTCAAGAGATACAGCAATTTATTGTGAGGTTTGCGAGTTTGCTGGTTGTAGGTAGAAGATGGTGTAGCAAAATGTTAGAATTATGAATTATTATATGAGACCTTACAAGATCCTTTAATATATTTATGCTTGCAAGAAAAATGTCTTCAAATAGTGAAGTCCAGTAAAATAAATTGACAGAAACAAAAAATACAGCAAATGTGTTTAGCAATAGAATACCCAAACAGAATCCGCTATTTTAGTCCCTGTATCACAAACCAGCTGAACAAGATGCTTAAAATTAACAATTGGGATTCACAAGACAGTAAAACAGAAGTAAGCATCCAGTGCTGATTGACTTTGTGAGACAGTAGTTCCTTCTGACATGTTGTTTGAAGCAGAAGCAATGATTTTTTGTCCTGTTGTATCTAAGCATATGCACTGTTATGTCTTATATTATTCATTCATCCCTTGCATGATTCTCTCCTCATATATTTTCTGTTTTTGCAGTAATTGTACTTTCAATCTGTTCTCTTTGTACTTTTTCCCCAGAGTTATTATATGTTGTCCTTCTCAATCTCTTCCTCTATGTTTTGTATTTCTGTTACTGTTTCTCAGTAATGTTCTAATGTATCTTGTACTTTTCTGTACTTTCTGTTGTCCTTTGACCCGTTTTGTCATTTTTATTGGTTTTATACCCACTGCTGGTACCATGGAAGAATGCATCATATGCATTACCAGAAGAGAGAAGGATAAGATGTAAGAGAAAGTTTTCTGATCCTTGGCAGTTGATTTGAAATTCTTGATAGCTCAGCAAATATATTCTTTATATATATATTTTTTTTTTTACCATTGAATACTCCAAAAGTTGGATGTTCCTGTAGGTTTTAAAAGTAATTTCTAGACTTACTTGCAGTAAAGTCAAGAGTACATTAGATAAATAGATTATTAACTTCTCATATACATTACTTTGTGACTTACTTATTTACCACTAAACCACTTCCCCTTATGGCTTCAGAGGTAGTGTTCACACTATGTAAACCAGCATCACAGTGAAGGTAACCTTAAGCAGTAGTATTGTGAGCTGAGATCTTTCTCTGTGTGCTGTCTTGGCAATATCTTAACCAAGGTTAAGAAAGCAGGCTTTTCTAGTTTGCTGTATAAGGATATCAGAGAATGACTGTTTAGCAATTCTTTCCTAGCTGTGTTTTATAACATTCCAGAGAAATAAATATAACTCCTCCTAAATTCCTCAGTGTGTTGTCTGCACCAGAATTTAATACCCTCATTTGGTTATCTGTGCCAGATATGTAATGTTCTACTTTATTATTCATTCATATAGAGAATCCTTGAAGCTTTTTCTGTGTTTGTTGCCTTGAGCAATATAGTTTCACCTTATGGATTTATTTTTGAGAAGATGCTTCACCATCATGTTGTACTTGCAAAAAAATCTCAGGCTGGAGAATGACTGGAGTAAGGTGCTTGTTTGAAGTGTTTGTTTGCCCTGTATTTCTTCATGTTGAAGATGTTTCAGGACTCCATTCATTGAAAATAAATTAAGTAGGTTTTTAATGGTCAGTTTTCATTATGTGGTGCAACTCTCCGAAGTGGTAGATGTTGAACTGGGGTATGGTGAAAGAGACCTGTACTTAAGTTCTTGGAAAAGATTATGTACACCAGAGAAGTTTTAACCAATAATAAAGTTAGAAGTCACACCTCTTTGCCTATTTTCTGTATGAGAAGGGCATGTAGTAAATACAGAGCAAGTCAGTCTACTTCTGTTATCCTGTTCTTTCTGTTTGCTTCGTAATACACACAAAAGGTACATTTGAAACACTTATCATTAAGTCTTATCATCAGCACCTTCATGGCCTGGCTTTCTCGGAAACTGGCTGTGGATTTGGACCTTGTCATAGGCTATGTAAAGTGCATTAAAAATAATTACTTCTCTCTCAATGCTGACTAGGAAACAAAAGGTTTCCTTTGTTTCAGGTCAGTGTGCAGATCACCAGTGTGCTACGAGGCTGTAGCAGTTTTTCTTGACGTCAAGAGAGAGCTACTGTCAGCTGCTCATTACACACAGATTACCTTGGTAATGCACCTTGTGCCTGTTGCTATAGCAACCTCTTGGAAAATTACCTCAGCAGACACTAAAATTCATTTTTATAAAACTAATTACAAGTATAATTAACTTTTAAAACTAGGTCTTCACTATGGATGTAGTCAGATCTATGTGATTTGACATCTTATTTTCAAAGTAATTTTATGCAGGTTTTGTTTGTTTCAGTAATGCTTGCCAGAAAAAGTGTTGTTTGGGTGAAGAGGCCGTATAACTACAAAATGTCTCATCAAAGTAGGACATTTCTTAGCAGGTGGCAAAAATCAGTTTGGAGTGCCATGCAGTTCAGACTTCTGTGCAGTTGCTGCTCACCACAGAAGTGAGTTTTCAGTTCATAACACCAGTTACTTGCTTCTGAACTAGGTCACAAAGCATTTGCCCAGCTATTTCCAGTACCCATCTCATTATCAGTTTTTAAAATTTGAATTTAATAAACTAAGGAAACATCCCCCTTTGGCAAGTGCTGTCTGCACTTTTTTGGTGGAAGTTCTTAATTATGACAAGTTTCATGATTCAAGAGCGCACGTGCGTTAATTTCTAGCACATGCTGAAGTGTCATTGGTATCAGAAGTGCTGATCACAGAGTTTGTGTATATGTGCATGCAGTAAAACTTTTAAGGGCTTTTAAAAAATTACTTCTTACATTTTTTTAAAATACCTTGTGCACTTTTTTTATGTAGTTTTTTGTAAGTGTGCAGGATTTTTTTGCCTGTGGATGTTTGTCATTATTTTTCTTAGGACAGCAAAAATTAGGTAAGCGCTTCAAAGCCACATTGAATCAGGCTTGTAATAAGCAGATGAGGAAATGTAGAATAAAATCCTTCTTTTTCTTTATTCATCACCTATCTGAATTCAGACACTCCTAAGATATTTCTCATAACTCTGGCTTAACAAGTTATGTCTTGTCTGTAGATAAGCCGCTGGAGGAAGTAACTCCACCCTGGCTTCCTGCTGGAGGTTATGGACTTTCTACATCCCTGTAAAATAAACTAGCTTAATTTGTACAGTTTTAATAGTATTTTTTCACTGTTCAAATAATTTTGAGAGAAATGTATTACAAAGATATTGTGTAAGTGAAAAATCTGGCAACTGGGTAAGGGCAGTGTCTTTAGGGCACAGATGCAGCTGGAGTGGAGCCTGAGCCCGCACAGCTGTAGATAGAAAAGAATTTGCATTCACCAACATGTGATGTTCTTTGATGTTCTTATTTAAAATTGCTAGCTGGTGTTTTCTTTAATTGTTTAATAAGCTTGGAGATGTTTAAAGCATAGGCATACAGTTATGCCATTTCCATGTTAATCAAAGAGTTTCTTTAAGCCACAGCTTTAAATTTCCACCCCTCTTGCTATGAATAAAACTCAAAAACATAGGTCTTTTTTGTGTCAAGGAACTAAACCATAATAAACTAAATAATTGCAATGAAAAAATTTCAATTTTACAGGAATAGCTGTTCCCACTATTCATGTAATGACATATGAAAATTCTGTGTGCTGGTAGTATATTTTTTTAATAACAATGGTATTTCAGTTATCTTTTTTTTTTTTTTTTTTTTTTTTTTTTTTAAGAGTGCACTTTACATACCACCTGTGTTTTGTCTCACCATTTTGAAACAGTGAAATCAATTAATGCTTGTGAAATTTAATGACAACAGTGTTAGGAAAAAAATAAATAAATAAAAATGGTCATGTGTTGCTTGAATAGCTTCAAAAAGCTCAAATGTTTATTTAATATTATCCCTTTAAATTACTGCCAGTCTAGAATCAACCTGATGTATGTGACAGTATATCTTAGCAATATCCCTGCTGCAGTCATGGTTCTGACTTACAGTTACCAGGCTGAGACTGGAGACCACGAATGAGGCTTTCCAAAGTGGTGCAACAAGGTAACTGTATAAATGGGCCAGCTACCAGTTTCTGCTGTCAGAAATATAACTATAGCATGTAGTGACTCACAGTGCTTCCCAGGAGCCTTCAAAAAATAGTAACAAAACTGATATTGTGGATGTGGAAGGTTAAAAGAAGACAGGCAGTGTTTCAAGACCACCATCAGTTTCCTATTCTGGTGGTTATGGATTTCTTGTATGTTTTTCCCCCCCAACATGTAGATGGTGTGCTTTTTGGTTAAAGCCTCTAAGGGCAGATGAAATCCTCAAGTTCTCAAACCTTTTTAATTGGCAGAAACTAATTAGTATTCTGAGAAAATATTTTTGGAGTAACAGCTTATGAATATGATAAATGAGATGCATGGTTCAATACATCTTTCTAAATACAAGTAACGTTCTCACATTCAATTTTTTTTTTTCAGATTAATCTTTCATGAATAAAATCATGGTGAGGAAAATTTGTTAATGTTTTTGTCTCTCTCCCTGACCTAACTGATCAGTTCTTCAGTACTTTTGCTGTAAGTCAGAACTCAAACTGCTTTGTTTCTGTCTTTCAGAAACAAAGTTTCTGTTCAGGATGACTTGTTTCCTCTATTTAATAACAGATCATTCAGAGCATCTATGAATAGTATGGGTTTTTTTGTTTTGTTTTGTTTTTGAAGAGCTCCCTCAATAGTAACCATGAGGAAAAGAACACTAGGAGTTTTGTGATACTTCATCAAGGAGTCCATTGCTGCTCTTCACTACAGAAGGATACAGAATCAGGGCATTCTTAGGTTAGTTTATTGTATCGGTGGCTAGCTCTAGATCATTCTTGTGAGTAACCAGACGCCAAGAACTTCATTTGCTGCAGCAATCTTTCTCCCAGATGCCCGTAATGGGAGAATCCCTGCTGTCTGGTGCACTCAATTCATGAAATAGCCAGCTCCTATAACCGAACAGGCCATCACCATCACACATTAGTACTTTTTTTTTGAAGCTTCTCTCTTAGGAGAGCTCCCGTACCGCCAGTATATTGCTGCTTTGTGATTGAAAGCCACCATTAAGCAGAAGAGTTTTGTGTTGTAATTAATGAACTGCTTTACAAGCAGTTTTATTGCAGTTTTGGATTACTTGCTGACTATCTGGGAAGTGTTCCATGTACGTTACTTAGACTTATTAACTTGATTAGAGGCTTCAGTGTGATTGCAGAAATTTCAGATGCTAGAAGTCCCACCGTGGGATTACTGCTGCCTTCCAGTAACAAGAGAACTCTGGAGAGTTCTTTAATTTGTCAGTGGATTTTTTTCTTTTTGGTGTAATCATTATTTTTTTTTTTTACTTAATCTTCAAATATTGCTGTTTATCTTTCATTCATTTTGTATTTAGTAAACATACATATACACTTACTGAATTGATACACTATATCAGATTCATACTATCTGTATGTCTATGTAGATTCTGAAGTCTGAAAAGGAAGGAATAGGTTATCTTGTCAGTTAAAACTCTGCAATTTTATATTTCTTATGTATTTTATATTATTTTTATCTATAAGTTGCACAGAACTGAGTAACCAAATCTGAATCTTTGGTGATTTTGCATGTGAAAGCCAAGCAGATTTTAAAAGGACAGAATGTTTTTGTCAAATTTACTTGAAGCTATGGAGGTGTACAGGAAGGACAAGTGTAGCACATTATACTTTGTCCCCTTTTTTATGCCAACAATTCTCCTTTTTTGTTGTACTTCTTCCTATCCAGCAGCTGACTTCCACTCCCAAATCTTCCCTTCTCTTTTCCTCAGTCAAATTATGGTGTCACTGTCTTGCATTCCTTTTGTTTCTCCCTGTTTATAGCTATCTTAATGACTTGGATCGCATAGCAGATTCCACCTATCTGCCAACTCAGCAAGACGTGCTTAGAGTTCGAGTTCCAACAACAGGAATCATAGAATATCCCTTTGACTTACAAAGTGTCATTTTCAGGTAGGAAAAAAGTTCAGCGGTTATTTATATATTTATTTATTTATTTATTTATTGCCTTAATTATGTCACAGATAGGATATTGATTAAAAGTGCATTACAGAAATGATTCTGTGCTTTTAAAAGTAAAGCTTGTTATTTTATTTTTATGGTTAATTATTAAGCTGCTGATTTTAAACATATCAAAAACATAAAAGACAATTTGGTTAGTCTTTTTTTTTTGAAGGCACTACTGATAGAAAATCTACAGTTAATCTTTTCAAAAAAAATTAACAAAGTTTTGTTCTGAGTAATAATCTAAAAATATAATCACGTATCTAATTAATGTTAATTATGGGATGCAAAATTACCTCCTGTGTAGCTGATGATTAGCAAGAAATCACTCTTCTAAAGAGAAAGTAAACCTATTTGAGTGCAAGTACTGTTGCTTAAAAATAATTATGCATTTGCAATTGCAAGTTAGACATCCTAAGGGTTGAGCTACACTATGACATGGAATGAAGTGGGAATACACTGCCAGCAAATTTGAGTTTTCCTGTTGGCTATTAACAGCTTCAGTAAATACATGTTGTATTCTATGTGTACTCTTAAGCAGATAATCTTTGAGAAGTTTTAAATTTTGACACTTGTCATTTTTGAAGGGAGGAGGCAGATCACCTATTCTGTGCACATGTGTTTCTGCTAAATATACAGGGTATACATTCCAGAATCATAGCTCAGTATCATGAGACTTTTGCATCTCAGAAATCTAAAGATTTTGAGACCCACAATGACTTAAATATAGAAATCACATCAAAGTAAAAATCAAATATGGTTACTTGCTACTTATAATGCATTCCATTAAACTTTAATCTCAGTGGAGAGATTATTAAAAGGAACAAACCAAGTTCTGTTTTTTTCATCTGAATTCCTTTTTGTTTTGTATGTGGCTGTGTGTTTATCTCTTATGGTATTCATGGAGTTGATGTGGTTGTTAATTTTGCAGAATGGTGGATGTAGGAGGCCAACGATCAGAAAGAAGAAAATGGATACACTGCTTTGAAAATGTCACATCTATCATGTTCCTAGTAGCTCTTAGTGAATACGATCAAGTGCTTGTGGAATCAGACAATGAGGTAAGCTATAAGCACAGAGCACCAGTTTTGAAGAAAAAATACTTCAGCCTGTCACAGATGTTTTCCAAATCAATCTATAAGCAGTCATATACAACTACATGTAATGGAATGAGAATTACTACGGAGATCAAAAGGCTGAGCCATGTTGGGGAGGATTCAACAAAAAGGAATATTGTTGAATAAAGAAAAATATTCTTAGCTATTTGAGCTGTTAGTGTTTAGTATCAGAGACACGAAAATTGGCAGTGAAAGTGAAGACAAAATGTATAGATTCCTTTCTAGGACAGACCCATCACTAATAAATTTCCCTGAGTTGACTTAAAGCATAGACTACATTGGCATGTTTCCTAGTTGTATTTCATTTCAAAAAATAGAAGAAACAAGGAAGTATTAGTTGGTGACCTGTGAGCTGAAAGGACAAAGCATATTAGTATCCAGTATTTTTGATGCAATGATGTAGAGGAGAGAGATGATTTAATGTTTGTTTGTTTGTTTTAATTTTCTGTGGACAATTTTTGCTTACGCATCAAACTTCTATGAGTTACCTGCTGTTCATGCAAGTCTATTATCATACACTTAAGAAATTTAGGTGAAAAAAAGAAAATACTTTAATTTCCCTCATGGCTTGTATACATACTAATTTCACTGTTGAAGGGAATGGCTGATATAGCAAGGTAGGTGTTCCTGGACACATTTGTATGCTCAACTTTCTTCAGGATGAATTTTTTAACAAGTTCTGGGAGCAAGCACTGAAAGCTTTTACGCTTACAGACTTCTGAGAGAAATATATGATTACATTAGTTTTACTATCAACTCTATCATTCAAAGCTGAATTTTCAATAGAAGTTGGTCTTTAAATGAGCAGCTGTCATTTTGTCATAATAATGTAATTAGCACTAACTTGGTCTCTTGTAATTTTGGAAGCTAAACATGAATGTAAAAAGATAATTCAGTCAGATTCAAGCCAAGAAGTGTCTGATTCTCTCTTTTCTCTGGTTTGTGTTATTGCTTAATAGCTGACATAGGTAACACTGAAATATTCAGCATTTCAATCATACAAGTCAAAACAAAGTATATTGAAAACAATTTAAAGAATAATTTGCTACAGTAATTTTCAAATTCTATTCTAACTTTCCAAAATAACTGAAGGAAAGGTTTAATTCTGATTTTACATTAGATGTGTCCTGTTCTAGTTAGGTGGTTTGCTGAAACTCTTGTTCTTCTGTTTGATCAGATAATATAAGCTTGTGGATCATGACTTAGAGCATCCATACTTTTAAAGGTGGAGCAATACCTTCTTGGGTTGAATCATTTGAAGTTTACAATTTTGCTTTATTCTTATAAGCTTGAGCACAATCACGTGGCATATGTGGGACAAACAAAGGTATCAGGCCTAGCCAGCATGGTTTCGTGAAGGGCAGGCAGGTCCTGCTTGACCAGCCTGATTTCCTTCTGTAACCAGGTGACCCACCTAGTGGATGAGGGAAGGGCTGCGGGTGTAGTCTACGTAGACTTGAGTAAAGCCTTTGTCACTGTGTCCCCCAGCTTTTTTCTTTTTTTTTTTTTTTGGAGAAGCTGGCAGTTCATGGCTTGCTCAGATGTAGTCTCTGTAAAAGCTGACTGGATGGCCAGGCCCAGGGAGTGGTGGTGAATGGAATTAAATTCAGCTGGTGACCAGTCATGAGTTGGTGTTTTGATGGGTCCTGCACTTTGTTTGCACAATCCCGTACAGGCAGAGTGTCTGGAAAGCTGCACAGAGGAAAAAGATAATAAAATCATACAGTCACAGAATTCTTACAGAATTGAAGGGATCTTTATAGGTCACCTAGTCCAATTCCTGCACTGAACAAGGACATCCACAGCTTGATCAGGTTGCTTTGAGCCTCATCCAGTCTGGCCTTGAAAGTTTCTGGGAACAGGGCATCCACCTCATCTCTGAGCAACCTGTTCCAGTGCCCCACCACTCTCACTGTGAAAGACTTCTTCCTTATATTCAACTTAAATCTACCCTCTTTAAGCTTGAAACCATTTCTCTTTGTCTTATCACCATTGATCCAAAGAGTCTGTCCCCTTCTTTCCTGTAGCTCCCCTTTAGGAAAGACCACTGTCAGGTCTCAGGTCTCCGTGGAGCCTTTTTTTTTTCTCCCAGTTAAACAGCCCCAGCTCTTTCAGCCTGTCTACATAGGGAAGACATTCCATCCTTTGGGTCATTTTCGTGGCCTTGCAGTGGATGCACTCCAACAGGTCTATGTCTCTTCTACACTGAAGATTCCATATCTGGACACAGTACTCCAGGTGAGGTCTTACCAGCACAGAGCAGAGAGGCAGGTTCACTTCCCTTGACCTGCTGGCTACGCTTCTTTTGGTGCAGCTCGGGATACGGTTGACTTTCTGGGCTGTGAGGGCACATTGCTGACTCATGTCCAGTTTCCCATCCACCAGTACCCCAGAGTCCTTTTTGACCATATGACAAGCAGTTATCAGAGAAGATGGAGGCAAAAAAAATTGTTGAGTATCTCAGCCTTCTTGTCTGTTGATACCGGCTTGTCTGTGTCACTCACTAGAGGGGTACACCCTGTTGGACTTTCCTTTTCTAATTGTCTCTGGGAGCCTTTCTTTCTCTTATCACCCCTTGCTGGGCCTTGGCTTTCCTGACCCCATCCCTAGACAGCCTAGAAGCTTTCTTATACTCTTCAGTGGTACCTGTTCCATTATGTGTGCATTTTTTACTTGCTCTCATTTTGACAAGCAGGTCGCAGTTCAGCTATGCTGGTGTCTTGTCTTCCTTTTCTACTTTCTGCACCTTGGAATGGAGAGCCCTGAGGAAAGCTTTCTTGATATCTGCTAGCTCTGCTAGCTCTGCTCTGCACTTTGGCCCATGAAGACAGTTTCCCAGAGCTGGACATTAGCTGTCCTAAAATTTAGTGCCCTACTTTTCCTCTTTGACTGTCTCATATCACTCAGGAGCATGAGCTCCACCATAGCACAGTCACTGCAGTCCAGGTAGCTTCCAATTTTGATGTCACCAATCAGTTCATTTGCGTTGGTGAACAGCAGGTCCAGTATTGCATAGCCACTGGTGAGGCCATCTGTTACCTGACTGAAGAAGTTATCCTCACTGCATTCCAAGAGCCTCCTGGATTGCCTACAGCTCTTTTCCAGGAGATGTCTGAGTGGTTGAAGTCCCCCAACAAGATGAGTGTTTACAATCGTGATGCGTCTTGTACCAGTATCTGAGACTGCTAGCCAACAGTCAGCTGAATGTGAGCCAGCAATGTGACCAGGTGGCCGAGTTAGTTAATGGCATCCTGGCCTTAAGTTAGTTGAGGGGAGGTATAGGTTGGATATTATGAAAAATTTCTTCTTTGGAAGAGTAGTAAAGGTTTTGAAGAGGCTGCCCCAGGAAGTGGTGGAGTCACCGTCCTTGGAGGTGTTCAAGAGAAGAGTAGATGAGACAATTAGGGATTGATGGTATGATAGGTTGACCTAGATTCAGGGTCTTTTCTAGTCTTACTGATTATGTGATTCTAGACTAACAGGGTTTGTCTACTGAATTGGATGGAATACATTAAAGATCACAATAATGCTTGGGCTCTCTGATGACTGAAGTGATACCTCAAGTTATGGTAGTTTGTCTGTAATTACTTTATCGCTGGTAAAAAAAAAAAAGATTATTTTATTTGTAAAGTAAGATTTTTCAAGTTTTTCTTTTACCTCGAGAAGGTAAAAAGCTGTAAAACTCTTCATTTTGAAAATGGTTCTTGCATCTCACTTCTAATTGAGAAACAGTGTTAAAATTTCTGTACCAAATTCTGTGTAAGTGCCCTTCTTTCTTAGTATGTATAGCGTTAGTCTGATGCTATGACAGAATCTAATCCTGCTTTGATCTGTGTGCCTCTTACTTTAAAGATCTATCTCAACAAGTTGCAGTGATCTGCTCTTCCATTTGCATTTCTTTTATGGCCTGATTATACAGTATGACTTTTGTAAAGCAACCTACTTTCTTTTTCTAATTAGTCCACTGTACATTATTGCCTGGAGTCTCTTGGATGTCTTTTCAAAGAAAAGTATACTTTTAAATCATCTGTTGGTTTCTTTTTAGCTAATAAGTTGTTTCTTTAATCTCATTTTGGTCTATAAACATAAATCTTAAGAATTATTATTTGTTATTCAGTGCATGTGTATTTGTACAGCCCTTCACCATTCTGAAATGGGTTTAGAGCCCTTAAGATTCAGACCTGTATTTTAAAATGTAGTAGTGCATGTGAACTTTCAGCTGTAAGTCTGTTTCTTCCATTTTTTAACCTACACAAAAGAAATACATTTGGATTATAAATCAGATGAGTGTATACTGAATTGAGAGACTTTTCTAATGTCTCTTCAGGGTTTTTTTTTTCACTGGAGTTGGGCACAGTATCTGCCTTCATACCCTTGGTGGTCTTAAGTCTTCAGAGTTCTGAAGAAGAAGGTGTGAATACTCTGCAAGTGAACATCATACATAGAAAAAGAGACAGTGTTCAGACTGCCCAATTGTGAGAGCCTTATGTAGGATGGTTAATAAATACTGAAATAAGTTTCAGCTTTGCAGTAGACCCAGTAAGCATTTGCAATTATGGGAGAACTAGAGACAGCTAAAATCAATCAAAATCTGGATTCATACAGATGCGATTTTCATAATCTTGGGGGTTCTGGTAGACAAGAAGCTTGTCTTGAGACAGCAGTGTATGTGTGCGATCCAGAAGGCCAACTGTACCTGGGCTGCATCAAAAGAGGGGCATCCAGCACAGCGAGACATGGGATTGTCCTCTTCTGCTCTGCCCTTGTGAAGTACTGAGACAACACAAGAAAGGCATGGAGCTGGTAGAGTAGGTTCTGAAGAAACAATGAAGATTATCAGAGGGCTGGAGCACCTCTCCCGAAAAGAGACTGTGGGGATGGGACTTGTTCACCTGGGAAAGGCTTTAGGGAGACCTTAGTGTGACCTTTCAGTACTTGAAATGAGCTTATTAAAAAGATGGGAGAGCAACTCCATCAGTGATAGGACAAGGGGGAATGGTTTAAAAGAGTGAAGATTTTGATTAGACATAAGAGAGGACGGCAGTGAGACATTAGTACAGGTTGCCCAGAGAAGCTGTGGATGCCCCATCCCTGGAGGAGTTCAAGAACAGGTTGGAGGGCAGGGGAAAAAAAAAAAAAGAAAAAGTTTCTTGGTGCTTGGACATATTTTTCTCCCACATTAACCTGCTAGAAGTCTGAGGAATATATAAATTTGTATAGCTTGAGTAGATCTTTAGTGATAAAGAAAGTTTGAACTTTTTATTGGTAGAGGAAAACAGAAAAGATGCTCAGTACAACTAAATTAATGTACAGAATGTTCCTAAGCTCATAATAAGCTAAATAAAATTTCAAAAATGTATGATTTTTTGAAAAGCAAAGGCTGTATGTTTGAGGTGCCGTTATATATTGAGAATTTACAAAGGTATTGAGTATCATGAGGTATTCACTAAAGAAAAATAAAAGTTTGAACCATCCATTGCCCAGTAAGAACTGGGGAAGAAATATCAGTTTAGATTGTTCTGGGCAAAGCTGATATAAACTGGTATGAGGAAAAAAAAACATGGAAGTGCAGTTTTAAAATGTGAATTTTCAAAGGATTAAAGAAGAAACTGTTGCTGAAGTTTAAAATGAATGCTCTGGTCACTTCTACTTTTGAGTAAGGAGTTTCACTAATACCCAGGTTTATATAAACATAATGTTAATTCTGTCTGTACCAAAAGTAATACCTCTTATTTTAAATGTTGACCCATGACATCAGAGGCAGGTGTTGGCAGGATGGTGGTAGAGAATGAACTTTCCCACCAGCATTCCATTAAATGTTGTTGCCGTGTGACAAATTGCAGCAGAGGGGCAGGACGACAGAATGGCATCTGACATTAACGTGCCATTAAATATGAAGGTGTAGAATTGAATTCATTTAAGTGGAAAAAATGGGACCCTTGTTCTTTGACAGTTGCTGAATTTTTATGGTTACCAGACAGTGAATGTGAGCACAGTGAGGCTATGGGTGGTGTGTTTCAGCAGTAGTAACAATGACAGTGAGTCAGCTCTGGTGCTGATTGTTATGAGCATAGTATGCAGGCTCTTGTTTATCACTGGTGAAAATGTACAGTTAATGATAGTGACTGCGCTGAAAAACAGCATTCTGTAATTGATACTTTGCTCTATCAAACAGTGTTGTTGTGCTTTTTATGTCTTTTTTAATTTCCATGGGAATGAATAGGAGGCATTACTTTTGGAGCTACCTAGACAGGTGTTAGACAGGTGTACACAAAATGTCCATTTCTTAGCAAAACAGTGATTTCTCTCTCTTTTTTTTTTTTTTTTTTTTTTTTTGGTCTTTTCAAGGAATTTATTTTCATTGATAAATGAAACCACATACAAATGAATTGAAATACTATTGTCTTTGTTAAAGCATTAACATTGATATTACTTTCAAAATCTGTATTTTGTAGGAGGTTTATTTACAGGGTTTTCACTAACCTTGAGTAACGAAGCAAATAGAACAAACCATCTTTACTTTTGACATCTAATTCCTTTATATTTGCTATCCAGATTCTTAATTTATAACTTGAGAAGGATTATGTACATCATGTTACTTTCAATTAAAAAAGAAGTTTCTTTTCAAGTAGAGAACTGCACTTTTTAAAGCTAATTTTTTTTCTTCCTAAACTTACACCATTTCTTAATTTTGTTGTGCATCAATAGAAAATTGTGACTGGAACATTGTACCAATTCATCATTTGTTAACAGATCACACTGATTAACACTATAGAAGTTCCATCTAGTCTTTGGGTACTCATCCATGTGCAATCTAGAAACGTACTGAAGAGAGCAGAATGTGTCAATCTTAGTTGTTTAATGTAGTTGCAGCTAAGATTATTACCTTTAAAATAATAATGTGTGACTTAATCTCTCTTAAACTAGTGTTTCCTTCCAGTGCCTTTAATTATCAAATAGGTGTCAACAAGTTTTCAATTAAATTTTATAGAAAGTACCACCTCCTTGTAATAGATGCATTCACAGTTTTGATCCAACATTTCAGTTCTTCACTGTACTTAATTTACATTGGAGAACTGTTTTGTGAGTCTACTGGAAGTAATACTTCTTTGAAGGCAGAACAGGATGTTCAGAAAATTAGGGCTTCTGTGCCTCTGCCATAAGTACAAATTAAAACTAAAGGAACAGAGGCTTTAAGTGACATTTCTGTACTGAACCAAGTCACTGTACAAGGATGTCAGTTGTTCTGGTTGATGGAAAACCTTATTGTTCCTTGTCCGAAGTAGTCAATGTTTCTTGGTTTGTTAAAAAAATATTTCAGTTAATGTCTAGTGTATTAAAAGTCTGAAACCCAGGACAGATATTTTTTGTGTGAATTCATCTGTGCAGATTCAGTCTGTAAAAGTAAGGAGTATCCAAACTCTCTCTGTAATGTTCATCAGTGTGGTCTGTTAATGGGTGACAAATGAGAACAGTGTTTCAGTCAGACTTACTTTTAATGTAAGCCAAAAATAAGAATGACATGAGGACACGGAGTTTAGAATACTTCCACTCTTCACAGAGGTAATTATCTGAAGAACGTGTTGCATTCTTACATCAGAACAATCTTTGAGTTCACATCTGGGCATGTTTCCACTTTTCTTTGAGCACTTTGTGTTCCTTACTCACAGACTGGTCTTGCATGGCTTAGCACGAAGACTGAAAGAAAACAATGTTGAGATCAGAGCACTTTTTCTACATTACAAATAAACAATTCTTCAGTTGCCTCTTTTTCCAACATTCAGCAATTCAGAACAATTGAGCATAGGACAGAGGGATAATGCAAACTCCCAGATAGAATTAAAATCCTCAAATGGTCTTCATAATTGCCTAACAATATTAACAGTAAATAAAATCTCCAGAACTCATTGTTTATTTGGAAACTAGAGAAAATAACACATTAATCTTCTGTGCCAAAACTATCTAATGTGTGTACTGTATTTGTTCATACATGCTCACATACATTCATATTCTCTTTTTGGTTTATGGATAAAGAACCCATTAAACGTGAAGTGTAAAGTATTGAGCATTTGTGTATGGAAGAGCTGGGGCCTTTTTCTTTTTGTCAGAGTAGGTGGATAATAATGGAACTGAGAGGTTGAATGTTCATGAACTCATTTGCAAAGCTGACAGAAGTGCTGCTGGTAAATGTTGCTGTTGGCAGCAATCACTGGCAAAGAAATTGCCATTTCTTTTGTTCAATAACCAATGTAAAAACTGAGTAGAGAACAGCATCTTTCAACAACAGTTTTATTTTAGATACATTTTCTCTGTTTTTATCTTCTATCAGAAGGATGTGGATATTGATGACGATTTTATTAATACAGCATTCATATCATTTCATTCCAATCAATAGAATATTCTTTTTTTCATTTAAAGATATAGTGGTAGCAATGTTTATATCACTTTTCAGACTATTTCTGTTTTGTCGGTATTTTTGTGAATTGCTGGTTTCTGAATATGTCGATTTTTATGGATTTCAGTCATTATATCATTTATTTCTACCTTTGCTACGTGCATAAAATTGCAATGTATTTTCAGCATCAGTGCTGCAACTCCACATTGTTGAAGTGGTTAGACGTCTTCTTCCAGGTGATTTGGAAATACAAGTCTCAGCAATGGATTTGACTTCCAGTCTTCTGTCAGTAGCATTTTTTTGTTGTTGTTTTTTGTTTGTTTTGTGAGGTTTATTTGCAGAAAGATTCAAGACAAAGCAAACCAAATAGAGGAATTATTTCTGAGCGCTGTGTTTGAAGTAGTCTCTTTTTGAATTATTCATAAACATGTTTTTGTGGCCCTTAAGTCCTTTCTCACAGTGGCCAGTTACAGCAGTATGGCTTCAAGATTATATTGCATACTGATGGTAAAAATCAGAAGCACAGTTTTGATGCTGTATTTACTCTTTTTCATAGCAGAGGAATCTCCCCTTACTTCCCATCTCTCATTTCCTTTGTTATTTCCCAACTTTTCATTTAGCAGCCCTATTAGCCAAGGAATACACTCCAGGGTCTTCTCTGCAGCCAGGCGGTTCTGTTTGAATAATTGCTGGAAGTCCGTTTTGTATATTGGAGACATTCCTAATTAATGCAGACTTTCCGACAAAAGCCATTCACACCATGTCATGTAAAATAATATAGTGTATTACTTGATGCTAAGCAACTTCAGGAATATTGCGATCTGTAAGGGCTTTTTTTATGAAGCTCTCATGCCAGTACCTCCTGTTCTGCAGTTATCATCTCTGAATGTCCTCTCACTTGGATAAACATTTGTTACCAGCATAAACAATTACCTATACTATGGAAGCTGTTAATTTAAGAACTCTTGTCTGCTTCACCACATTTTCTCCCAACACTTCAGTGACATTCATTCCCTAAAAATTTGTGAATTCCTAATTTTGTTAACAGATGCTACTTAGGTTATTAAGAGTTTATAAGAGGAATGTTGATAGCAGAATTTTTTCAATATGTAACTTACATTCTGCCCACTAGATGACACTCTAGACAATTACATTTTTGAGTGAATCTCCATCACTTCTTCTGTTTTGTTTCAGATTAATGTTGAACCCAGAATTTTCTGGTCTATCAAAGCCCTGTTTGTTTTATTCAGCTGGGAATTTCTGTTTTTGCTAGGTGTCAGCAGATAGGTCTTTTAGATATTATTTTATTATTGTTATGTTCTTTGTATCTATTGTCACACTTTCAGAGTGACCTGTGTATTTTGCTGAATCTAGGTTATTAACTTGTTAACAAGATAAGAAATAATGGTCATAATTTTTATGTTTAGGGTATTTTTCAGCTAGTTCCACAAATATCAGTTCCACTTCCTCTTCATTTTAACTACACTATGTTGTTTAGTGACACATTTAACAAAAAACAAAACAAAACAACAACAAAAAAAAAACTTAAATTCAAAATGCAAATGGCAATGTTTTCCTAGAAAGTCCATCGCTTTCCATCCAGTAAAATAGCACTGATTGTAGCAGTTATTTAGTAATATACACAATGTGGTGTGTATCATGCAGTGAACTGAACTGAAATTTTCTTAATTTATACTTGAATGAGACTTTACAAGACTCTTATTAACTGTGTAAGTGATGTGAAATCTGCATCGAATCCCTGGAATTGTCTAATCTGATCTCATGACATTCTAGCAGTACTATCTTATCACATACATATTTTTTGAGGATGTATGTGTCTATGGAACATTACAGCGTGACGTATATTTAGAAAATATTTCTGCAGTCCTCTTGATATCTTAGTTGCTACTGTTTGCTTCACTCTGTACATGAAGATGCTGTAAGGCTGTTCTGTAGCGATGTACCCACAGTGAAATAGTTACCATTGCCCAGAGATACCAGTTAGTATGCAGGACTTTATTTCACCTTTGCAATATCCTCGGCTCTTACTACTGTACAGGGCAAGGTCCTTGTATCATTAGAGTTAATTCTGTATCAGTGAGCTCTGTCAACAAATTCCTTTTGATTTTATTTAGAATTGGATAACTTCATTTAAAATTAGCGGGAACATCAGTCCACTGTTGCCTCTTTAAAGCTTACTTTCCAAGATTCAGGAATAGACTCATATTTAGCATTGCGCATCCTGGAAATGTAGTTGAAGATGAACTTTGGAAGTGAGTGACTTCTTTAGAAACAGAACTTGTAGTTTTATTAGTGAATACAGTGAAGTGAGGGAGTCTGCAATAATCTAGTAGTATTTTATTGACTTGCAGCTCAGTCCTTCTTTCAGTTATCTAGACTGAAATTATTGATTGACCATGTCTACAAATTGTTTCTCAAAGCTCAATTTCCTTTGATAGGACTTTTTTCTAAAGCAGCTCCTTTACACTGCTTTTTTATTAGGAAGTCTGCTTTATGGGGATTTTAGATTGCCTTTGAATTAATGGAAGTCTCTGAAATCATAGAGACCTGCTTTGTCTCCGATTTGTTTGTTTGTTACCTCTCTAAAAGCCCTTTAGTAGACAAGAAATCTTTACAGAACATAGAGAAGTCTGATTATCAGTTTATGCAATGACTTAGGTTTTATGCTTAACTCTGTTGATGTTTCAGTTTTTCTTGTTTCTAAATGAAATCCTGACAACATTGAAATCAGTGTGAGTCATATGAATTGAACTGGATAAGAAGTCAATAAGAATTGACTAGAAGACAAAAAAGATTTTACTCTGTTCATTAGCTTCTCAACCTATAATTTGGCTTTCTATTTTCATCCACACTTCAACATGCTGTCAAGTTTTATGAATCACTTGAAATTGTGTTCTGTAAAGGATGATCATCAAATCATGAGTTTCTACAAAATGATTTTTTTTTTTCTTAGTTCATCCTGTTGGTCTCTTTAAAATGCAAATCAATGCAAGTAAAGATACACTTATTGCATAACTGTCTGAGTCTTCTAACATTGATTTACTAAACGACAGCAACATCTGCAGGATTCAATTCCTTCCTATTGGTGGTGAAACTGTTCTTTTGAGGAGGCAGTTCCTTTAATCGTAATAAAAGAGAGGAATATAATTTCTGGGTTTGAACTCAATTTGTTCCAGCGCTCTGTTAACCACATGCCAATCTAACAGTTCTTCAGAATTTTATCAAATCATAATGCAATTTCACTATGTCAAAAACGATAAATAGCAATATAGGCTTTGCTTTTCAGCTGTAATGAAAAGAGCAGTTAAGGAGCATTTAAGCAATAAATTAAAGGCTATCCTACTGATCTCAGGAACAAATTTAACAATTTGCATTCTTAAAAGTTTTTGTTATAAGTCTTTGACACTGAGGAAGCATTCTCAGGTACCAAATTTATTTGCTACCATTTTAAAGCTGATCTTTCTATGAATTATATAATTCTGTATTTAGAATTCAAGAAAGGCCTGTAAAATAACTAACATTCTTCAACCTTGAATTGTTCCTTAGGTATTTTCCTGTTATAGTTGTCCCTTCCATTAATCAAATGCATCTCAGTAGCCACAAGTTTGGTGGCTGGTCATAACTCTGTATAGTCTGACTTTATATTTGTATCACTTCTAGCATTCATTTTCATGACCTGTATTTTAAAGAATACTTGTGTTTTAAGTTTGCAAAAGGAAAATAGCTGCATATCTACCTAACTGCTTACGTATTAGTTGTAGTTGAATTGAAGTTGCAAAACATAAAATGGTCCTGTTTGCCAACTAAAGTAAGATTCCTTAAATTGATTGTATGTATTTCTTTAAATATTTAACTACTTAAATTTCTCTTTTTTTTATTCCAGAATCGAATGGAAGAGAGCAAAGCACTCTTTAGAACAATTATCACATATCCATGGTTCCAGAACTCTTCAGTCATTCTGTTCTTAAATAAAAAGGATCTCTTGGAAGAGAAAATTATGTACTCCCATCTAGTTGATTATTTTCCGGAGTATGATGGTAAGTATACTTACATTAGAGCTTGTTCTCTGTTTACACTGCAGTACCGACAAAATGTAGTAATAATTAAAGAAAAAAAAATTAAAAAAAAAACAGGAAAAAACCTTTGCAATTTATAATCATCTTTTAAAAATGAGATTGAAATCTTTGTACGATTTTTAGATTGCTATGATTTCATTTTCTGCTGTCTGTAGGGGGACAGTACACTTCATAACTTCATGGGAAATAGTTAATTTTTAGATGACTATTATTTTGTTGGCAGTGACTGGATTCTGTTTATTTTCATAAGTTGGAGTGAGTGTTGGAACTGAAGTGTAAAAGCTAAAAATAAATGAAAATACATTCCTTGTTTTACACGTTGTCTTACATACTCTTTACTTGAGGTTCAGTTTTATTTAAGGCTGTGTGTCTGAGAGTTGTTACAAGCAGTGAACAGGCTGCAGGATTAGATTGTATTAATAATAAGTGAATTTAGTTTGATAGGGTGGGAGAAAACTGACAGTTGAATAGAGAAGAATCTTGTTCTTTCTAGTTTATTTCCTATGACAGATTCCTTAGATGACATCCTAAAGGTGAGAAGACTCTACAAGACAATGTGTTATCAACACTGAAATTGAGATAACACCTGTGTTAATGCTTGTCTAGAAAAATACAGGCAATATTCAATCACTCAGTTCAGGGAAACCCTATTTCTCTTGCCATCTGCCATGGTGAGGGAAGTTAAAGTGTGTTAAAGCTGTTGGAGTTCAGACATGGAAGTCCCTGTCTCTTGATTCTACAGTTCTTCCTGGACTTAACTCTGCAGACAAGATTATGTTTTGATTATGGTTTGATTTGATTTCTTCTGGTAGGAAGGTGGAGTTTCAGTCTGCGGCTTGCACAGGTCATGATGTGATGTCCTTCACTGTTCCAGTTTACTTGCAATGTGAGATTTGGGAAAGTGGATCACTTCTCCTTTCTGTTTTCCTATTTCACAGCTCAGTGGAGAAGGTAGCATAAGGATGAGAACTGCAAGCCAGGGTGACAAATTGGGGTGCTTTAAATTACTCTAAGCAGCTCTGTTGCAAAGTATTAAAAACCATGGGAAGAAGGACTAAGGTATGCTCAAAGAACAGTGTATCACATGGAGGCATTCTTCCATGGTTAGTACTAGAAGACTTGACACACACTGGAATGAAGAGCTGGGAGAGGGGACAAAGGCATTTCACTGTTTAAGAAGTTCAAATATTGAATTGTCTGTAAGAAAACAGATTTTATCTTCTTAATTGCCAGGACCACAGCGGGATGCACAAGCGGCCCGAGAGTTCATCCTGAAGATGTTCGTAGACCTGAATCCAGACAGTGACAAAATTATCTACTCCCACTTCACGTGCGCTACAGACACAGAGAATATCCGCTTCGTCTTTGCTGCTGTCAAGGACACAATCTTACAGTTAAACCTGAAGGAGTACAACCTGGTCTAACTGTGCCAAGGAGGCCCTCCAGAGCCACCTTTGTGTGATTGAAGATATACAGGAGGGACTGTATTATCTGTGAAAACAATTTGCATAATACTAATTTATTGCCGGCCTAGACTCTGTGAAACTCCACAGAGTTTGTAGTTAATATTATGATTTTATTTAAACTACATGGAGGAAAACCAAAAGATGCTGAAGTACATTCACAGCAAATTTCCTCATTTTTTAGGCAAAACCTTGTGACTCAATGTATTTGAAATTCTCAGTCATACACTTATAAAGGATAGCAGATTTCTGCTATCAGAGCAAAATCAAGCTTGTTTCCCCAACCCTTTCCCTTTCCCACCTTCCTCTTCTCCTTTATCTTTTTAAAGGTACAATGGCCTTTTTTTTCCCCAGTTACATTCCTGAGTAAGAACATTTTCTGTTGACCGATTTGGTCAGGAAAATACTGTCATCAGAATTCATCAGACAATTATAACTTCACAGTATGTAATTCTCTGGTGGATCAAAAGTCTGGATACTGTGATTTTTAAATTCTTGACATGAGTGTTTTCATTCTGTCTTTTGCGACTAGAATATTGAGATCACAAAGTAGAATTACAGTTTCGTATGAATACTAAACTATTTTCATTGTTTGAAAAGGTGCGTTGAAGACAGTAATGAAATAATTAAAACACAGCTTAGGATGTACACTGAATATGATAGAATCTCTTTTAAGTTGCCATGTGCCGTTTTTTTCTTTCTTCTTTTATTCACAAATGCCAAACAGAGATGTCACAGACACTACATTTTCCCCAGTGGCTACAGCCTGAAACAGTGTTCTTTTTTCCTTCTTTGGTTGTGTTTTTTTTTTGTTTGCTTTGTTTTTCCTTAGCTCTTTTTAAGCATTGTTTTCTTTTTTTGTTTTGTTTTGTTGTTAGTGGTTGGTTTTTTTTCACGTTAGAAAAACTATTTTTGTTGTATCAAAATAATGTTGCCAAATCTGGCTTTTATAAAATGAATAGTCTTGAAACATAAGATACTAATTGAAATGCCAAACTGATGAGTTGGGAACTGACCTGATTGAGTCAACTGCCAAAAGATATACAAACAATATCAGCTCCTATGTTCCCTTTATCAGAAAGTGTTCAGTTCAAATACCAAAAACAACAGTGTGCGTGAGTCTGCTACAAGATTACAAGGTGCACCACGCACATGCATATGGTCTGCTAATTTACAGACAGTTCAAGTCTCTCCTTATGTCAGATATGGCATGAGATTGTTTTCTGTGATAGTATCAAGGCACATTTAGTTGTACAACAAAAAAAATATTGATGGGGGATCACATACAGGAACCTTTCTTGATAAGGTTGCTTGTTAACTCATTCACAGACATTTGATAGGCTTTCATGCAAAATAGCCTCTCTTGATGTTCTTTAGAAAAGATGTAGTAGTGTAAATGATACAGTGAAAAAAATCATTCTTGAAATTTTAACGTGCAATTTTTTTAACAACAAAAACGCAGCACACGTTGATGAGCCTTTATTCTGCAGCTTAGGTTAAAAGGTGTTTTTTGATCAGGTGCATGATTGCTAGCAAGCTACAGAAGACTCAGAGATCAGGCATGTAATTAGATTGATTATCTGCATTGCCAAGTAGCACTAGAATGCACTTAATACAGAAATTTCTGCCTCGTAGCAGCAAGTGGGAGGTGGAAAAAAAAAAAAAAGGCTTGATTTTGATTACCAAAGTTAACAATAAATACTAATGAGACGTTTTTCATCCTTAACCCTCCCAAGCCCAAAACAACAGTAATAAGAACAATTACTATTTTTTGGTCCCTCATGATACACCTTGTAATTTAAAACTGGTTGTAGGTATAGTGCAATTATGAATGCTATAATCATTGTACATACATCTATATATATATATATGGCAGCATCCATATTGGCTTTGTAATCATCAATTTTTGGCAAATTGAATGTGCTGTATTGATATGTATCTATGTAATTGTATTGTATGTCTTATAGGTAATTCACATTTTAAATAATGTTATTTTATTTACTTTTTTTTAAGAGAGAAGAATGTAAATTTTGTCAGTTTATTTCTGACTAGGGATTTGTTGTTGTTTTTTATTTACAAAACAAAAAAAATTACTATAGTACAGAGCGGTACTAGCATCGTGCTGTATAAAATCATTTGCACATTCCTGAGTAGAAGTAAATTGGAGACACCCAGACAGAGGCCATTCACATCTGAATCTGCTTAAAGCTTATCAGGGCTTTGTACAGATGTGCAAACCAGTTTTGTGAGGAGAATGTAAGCTGTTAGATCTGGGATTGGAACATAAGCTCTTTATATTTGACAGATTTGCATTAGGTTACTTTTACTTTCTGAGAACCTTTTATTAGAAAAGTGAGTTTAAAGATGATTCAAGCCACTGCACATAAATACTTGTGGGTATATGCTGTTTCCCTAAAAAAACAAAAAACAAACAAAAATAACCCAGAACATCAAATGAATTAAACAATAGTGTAGAAATTCCAGAAACTTTAGATAACAACAACCAAAACATCACTTCACTATTGTTAACAACTGTAAGATGTTAAAGCTTTTTGTTTAATAAAGATAAAACAGATGAATGTAGGTTATAAAAAGTGACACTGGCATTCTAAATAGGTGATCAGAGCAGCTAGTGTAATATACAGCATTACAGAATTGGTCCTGATATTGCTATAAATGCAACAGAGCTTCTTGTTTTACAGTTCCACAGCTGATAATATCCCTTCTTTTAACCTGGGAATGCATTGGGTGTGCTGGACATAGGGATATAAATCTGTGGCCAGAGAGAGAGGGGGGAAAAAAGCCAGTGGTGTCTAACTGAGGTTTGATTTGGTGGTTTTTTGTTTTATTTTGGTTTTTGTTGTGGAATATTAGGTCTGGGAGAAGCACATGTTGTTTCAAGTTTTGTATAAAAGCAAAACAAAAGTTTACTCATGCTTTGTAGTTATATTGTGATTGCAAAAGTTTTAAAGAGTGTGTGCCACTGGTCTTCTTCTGGTGTATTTTAAGTAAGTTGAACCTGTGGCAATGTTTAGATCATTTGAGCATGTTGTGGAAAAAAAAAAAAAAAAAGTAGTCAGCATGCCAAGGCAAGCTTTACACAAATCACCTAACACAGCATTGCAGTGTGACAGTTTACAAAAACATTTCCTTTTTAAATGACACAGCTGTTCCCACTTGCAATATACTGTTGTTGTTGTTGTTGTTGTTGTTGTGTTGTTGTCGTTGCTGTTGTTTTAACTGGTGATTTCTACTATGCCTTATAGTACTTGAGTCCAGGAGTTTGTGCCTCTAACATGAAGCTGAAGGCAAAAATAAGACAGAAACCCTTTTAACTTTGCCAAAATTATGTGATTTCTTTGAATGTCATGAATGGGTGAGGAGGGAAGGAAAACGTCTTGGTAACCTTTGTATTCTAGATGTTCGCTAGCACAAGAAAGCTGTTATATGTGTTTTACAGAAACCTTAAACTTGCCTTTTTCACTAATTATCTGGCACTGTCCTTGCATATGTAGGATGATGCAGCTATAAGGGCAGTTTACTTTTTATATTTATGACTCTTTTGATTGTCAAGGTGTATGAACTGTAACTTTTAATCATACTGCCACATGATTGTGAATCAGTTTTTTAAGTTTGAAAATGGAGGAGGCTTTTTATGCTGGATATCAGTCAGAATTGACTGCATGAGTTGCAAAAACTTAAATGGGGGGAAAAGGGCTGCATATAAAGACGTTGCTAGGCTCCCAGCCTTTGGTTGTAAGGGTCAGAAGATTTTCAGATTACTCATAAGGACCCTCTCCTTGTTATACATTCTTCACAAAAGAATGACATATTAGGAGAAAACGAGACATGTTAACCCACATGAAAAAATAAAATTTACCCAAATTATTTATTATATGTGCTGCTGTTCTTGAAGCTCTGTGCATGGTTATCCTGCATACTGTAAACTAATGAAGTGTGCACAGCACATTAACAAGGCCTACAAATGACCTACCTCTAGCTAAGAGACCAGTAAAATAAATACGTTTTGAAGAGACCATCAGAAGATAGGAAATTAAAATGGACATGATTTATGTAGTCAACTACTGTAATTTAGAAATTCATGCTTTTGTAAATACAGTCCCTCTTTTGACATAAACCATACATTCTAAAATTTAGTATGCATTAAACAACTAAAGCCATCTGTCCTTGTCTAATTTGTTAGTTTAGTAGAGGTCTTGCAAAACTGTATGTTTTGTGTGAGGAGTTACTGATATTTCCTCTTTTTTGTCTTATATTTACCCATAACACTTTGAGTTGTATCAGTCAAAACAGAAACATTTCCATGTAATCAGTAATCCAGTCATTATCTAGTTAAGGGGATATTGCTGTAAGTTTCACTCAAGCTTTTTCACAGTAGCCGTGCTGCAGGGAAAAAAAAGAAAAAAAGAAAAAAAAAAAAAAAAAAGAGGAATGAAGGGGAATTTTGAAGACAGTGTAAAAATACAAGATAAATCAGATCAATCTTACTGTAAAGCTGTGGGTTTGTTGTTGTTGTTTTTTTTTTTTTTTTCTTGAAATACAGTCTAAGCTGAAGCCTGTTGCTGGTTTCCTCATTTACCATGCTGTAGGAAATCCTTATTTGACCAATTTTTTTAATTATTATAATGGGGGTGGGGGTGGGGATATCAGATACATTTTTAAACTTGCAGTATTTAAAAATAAAGATCATATTTGCTGTTCTTAACGTGTCGTTTAAATGCATGTATTGCCTGTTGTTTCAGGGACAGAAATTCTTGGGTTGTTGGGGTTTTTTTGTTGTCTTTTTTTTTGGTGGGTTACACAATTACTGCCCCTCAGAAATGTTCCTGGTTAAAAAGTATTTTTGGCCATAACTTTGTACTACAGCATCCTAATTCCTGGAAATCTAGCTTCTCTTTTATATTGTTTGGAATTATTGTTCTCCCAAAATGTTTCTTATTATGATAAGTGTTGGATGGATGTATTGTGGTGTGATTACTTTTTAATTACATATACTTTGTCTTCAGTATCCAAGTCTTGAAATTTCCAGAATATTACAGCCAGAAAGCTTGAAACACTTCAGATTTGATGAACTGTAGATAGTTATTACTAAAAGTACCACAAACGGCTTTTTTGGCTTGTGTAGAATGGAAACATTAACAGAAAACTGTAAGAATTTTCACGTTTTTTGAGCATTTGGCTGACACTGATTCCACTGCAAGAGTAGAGTTTCTTTGATCGCTTTGTTTGCCTAAGTAATTATAGGAATAGCGGAAAGATGCCTACATGTTGCATTTCAGGTCTCTGGCTTGTATCTATTCAGCAGTCAGAGGATCTCAGCCTTTGGTCGCTGAAGAAGTATAATTCCAGGCCACTTGCAAAAATGAGCTTATTCTCTACTATGTGATGACAGCAGTTTGAATAACATTCTTGGAATTCGATTTACTTTTATAAGTAAGGACTTCAGTGAATTGCTATTGATTTCTCTTTCCTGTTGCAGAATATAAGGGAGAAGGAGCTGTAAGGAAGAATTTATTTTACCTCAGTGAAAGTAACATCTCTTACATGATGTTACATTATGTAACATCAGTGCCTGCATCTCAGCTACGTGATCCTTTACGTCTCCTTTGTATCAGCCTGGTCGAAAAACAAACCAAAAACCACTCCTTTTTGCTCAGCACTCTTGTCTGTTTTAGCAGCCTTGTTTCCAGGGTTTTGAGCTAATTAACAGTGCAGACAAATTCTAACCCGGGAAAGTGGAAGAGATAGAATTGTGTCCCCAGAAGCTGGGGAAAAATGGGGAAAGACTTCCCTCCTTTTAAAACCTAACCATGAAATTTACATGAGCAGTGAGTAGCATACTTATTTTATGCACTCCAGGGGTGACTGGCTGCTCTGGTTGGGAAAGATCTCAGTTAGAAAGCTCTTCATTGCATTTTCATCCAGGAAAAAGAACTTTAAAGAGGTGGTAGGAAAAGGAAAACCTCTTTGTAATTTGCTCTCATTTAAGATGCTTCTGTACATGCATTCAAAATCCAACTGTAAGTCAGACTGAAGCCAGCAAGTCATACTTGCTCTTAGGCAAGTATAAGAAGTGGGCTTTCAACGGTTCCCAATAGACTACAAACTAATTAATTAAATTCCTTCTTAAGATATTCTGAATGCCACCTTGCAGTTTGTGGCATTCAGAGCCTTGTCTAAGATGCTCCTTCTCTGCTCCCATTCCCACTTCTCCATCACACTCACTGCTTCCTGACTTCCAAAGAAAATATTTCCATGGTGCTGCTTTTTGTATGTACTTTCCAGAATACTTTCCGATCCTTCTGAATTAGGTGTGAATTGCTCTGCTTATACTGAATAATTGAAGAAGTGTGGGTAACACAGCAGAAGGCCTGCGCTTCTTGCTTACTACACATTCCTCCTGCCATTTTGTTCTGATTATTCTTTTGTATCTTACTTTTATCCTCTTTGTCATGAAGGGGTTGGATGAAGTATCAGATTGAATTTTGGCAATGATCACAGAATTGAGTGTACTGTCTAAATTGAAGGTGAACTGCTAATAAGAATAACTTCAGAAAGTTCCCATGGTCAGTGGAAGAGCCAATTAACCTTCTGGACATAGATTGTAAAAAGCAAAACTATACTTACAATACAGCTGAAGGACTTAGTAGGTTAACGTGGGCCAAAGCGGGAGAAAATTACCCATTTTAATATGAATTTTCACATTGTCAGTGGAGAATTGTATTTCTCTCTGAAAATTCATTTTTTTTCCTACAGTCCTCTGTGAGGTGGTTGATGCAATGACCAGACTGGCACTGAAGTGAAGAGATGCATTAACTTTGACAATAAGTTCAAATGTATTCCTGCAGAAATAAGCTATTACATGTGATTACTTTATATGATGCTAACAGAAAAGGATGACTTGCATGCAGTAAATAACAGTAAATAATATTGCCCTTTTACACGTTTATGATAAAGAGAAATCACTCTCCCTAAAAATAAAATTCCATCTATCTCAAGATGAAGTATTTGAAGTCTCTTAACAACTGTCAGTTAAATGTGCACACAGTTTTGATTATTGTGTGCAAGAGGCTAATATGTCAGCACATGCTGTAGAATGTTTGCTTTATTCTGAGTGCTGCTTTTGGAATGCCAGAACAACGTTGTACATCAAAATCCTAATTTCTCCTTTTCTCAGGAGAATATGGAAGGCACAGACATTGATGTCTTCACAGTTATTGATAGGACTTGATTTATTCTGTGTTAAGAAACTGCAGTGTTAAAAGTCTGTAATTAAGATTTTTCTTCAAGTCCTTTATAATTTCTTTTTTTTAATAGACCTTAACTACGATTAGCAACCTGAGTATAGTGGTAAGGCAATTGTTAACTTCATCAAATTTGATAACTTCCCTTGCCTAGTGATCTTTTGACACTCTCTCTAAGAGATTTCTGTAACATCTAATTTATCACCAAAAATAAAAAATAAAAAAAAATCCCAAAGTAGGCATGTTAGCAGCTTTTTAATTCATTTCTTTCCTGTTTAAGAGTTCAGTAAGAGATACAATAGCTGAATGCTCAAAAAAACAGTGCCTTGAAAGAACAACAGAGGAATAATTTAATGCTGCAAGGCATGGAAGGCAAATCTTGCATCGCTGGTCAAGTAAGCGAAACTGATTTCACTAGCAGACCTTCAAAATATGTATAAATCATTTACTTTGTCTAAACATTAGAAAATGGCTGCTGTAGTGTAGTAGATGATCTTCTTAATTCTCAATTGTGAAAGAGGTTCTTGTATGCTA
Source organism: Tetrao urogallus (assembly GCF_951394365.1). NCBI lineage: Eukaryota > Metazoa > Chordata > Aves > Galliformes > Phasianidae > Tetrao > Tetrao urogallus. The sequence goes on from NC_136816.1 coordinate 37,658,644, forward strand.
GGCTATAAAAATGTAAGGCAAATAAATGACTTTCTACATCTCTCCAGCACTGTCTGGATATGCTGTTATAGAAGCCACAAGTATATTCTCTACTTATTATTTTATTGCACAGCAGGTGAAAACAGGTCTCATTCACTAGAAATGTAATACAATGGCATACAAGCTTCACTGCTGCAGACTTCACTTTCTGCATTCTATTCATATTCATTCAGCTTTTCCTTTAAATAATCCTGTGCTCAAATCATTGCTAAATCCACAGAATGAAAATAGATTCATTTCTTGTTCTGGTGAACTTCACAGAGGCAATGAAAAACAAACCTCCTTAGAGGAGGCTTTTTTAGTGCTGATCACCTGAAATTTCTCAGAAATTTCTTCATTACTTGCTAGTTCACATACTATAAATCACAGAGGTTGAAGAATTTGTATGAGGAAAGCAGAGAAATCACAGACACGGAACTCTATCTTGAGTAGACTGGCTCAAGCCCATGTAGCATGATCTACAATGCTAGCAACTACTTGGAAATTCCTACATTACATACTGCTGTCACTGTGACTTTCTGTGCTAGCTGTGAACCCAAGTTCCCCAAGGGTAAAAAGTTTATCGGGAATTATTTGCATGTGATGCACAGCAAGAGTAGTTCTGCTCTCATAGTGGAGCAGAATTTCTTCATAACAGATAGCTTCTTCATTTTCTTCCATTCTCATTTTCACAAATAAAAACAAAACCAAACAAACAAACAAAAAAAAAAACAAAAAAGACTTCAGAAAGAACTAAGAAGGCTAATAACTTAGTACACACACAATACAGGCAATAGAATCCTAGAATCATTGAATGGTTTGGGTTGAAGGGACCTTTAAGATCATCTAGTTCCCTACTATAGGCAGGAAACTTCCACTACACCAGGTTGCTCAAAGCCACACCCAGGCTGGCCTTGAATGCTTCCAGGGAGAGAACATCCACATCTTATCTGGGCAACCTGTTCCAATGTCTCACCACCCTCACAGTAAAGAATTTCTTCCTAATATCAAGTCTAAATCTGCCCTCTTCAGGTTTAAAAACGTTTCTCCTTGTCCTGTCACTACCTACTCTTCTAAAACTTCCTTCCCAGTTTTCCTGCAGACTCATTGGGCTGCCAGGGCACACTGCTGGCTCATATTCATCAGCCAGAGATCCCAAACTCTCTCCATGGAGCTGCACTCCAGCCTCTTTCCCCACACCATACACAGATTCAGAACTGTCCTTGTCCATTCTCAGCTGCAGAATCTTGCCCTTGTTAAACTTTGTCAAATTTGCCCTGTTAAACTTTGCATTCTCCTAAATTTATTCTGATTTACGTATAGAATCATAGAATCATTGAGTTTGGAAAAGGCCTACAAGATCATCCAGTGCAACTGTCCACCTATCACCAATATTTCCCACTAAACCACGTACTAAGTAAAACACCTAAACATTTCTTGAAAACCTCCAGGAACAGTGACTCCACCACCTCCTTGGGCAGCCCATTCCAGTGCCTGATCACTCTCTCAGAGAAGCATTTCCTAACATCCAACCTGAATCTCCTCTGACACAACTTAAGGCCATTCCCTCTAGTCCTGTTTCTGGCTACATGGAAGAAGAGGCTGACCCTCATCTCTCCACAGCCTCCTTTCGGGTAGCTGTAGAAAGGGATAAGGTCTCCCCTGAGTCTCCTCCCGACTAAACAATCCCTGTCCCCTCAGCTGGTCCTCATAAGGCCTGTGCTCTAACACCCCAACAGCTTCATTGCCTTTCTCTGAACACACTCCAGGGTCTCAATGTCTTTCTTGAAGTGAGGAACTCAAAACTTAACGCAGTAATCATGGTGCAGCCTCACCAGGGCTGAGTAGAGAAGGATGATCACTAATCTGCTCCTGCTGGCAACGCTATTTCTGGTACAAGCCAGGATGCCATTGACCTTCTTGGCCACCTGAGCACACTGCATGTTCAACCAAGTACTGACCAATATCCCTAAGTCAGTTTTGTCTACACAGTCTTTCAGCCACTCTTCCCCAAGCCTCTAGTGTTGCCTGGGATTGTTGTGGCCAAAGTGTGGGACCTGGCTCTTGGACATGTTGAACCTGATCCCATTGGCTTCAGCCCATCCATCCAGCCTGTCCAGATCTGTCATTAGGACCTTACTACCCCCAGGCAGATCAACACTTCTTCCCAACCTGGTGTAATCTGCAAACTTACCGAGGGTTATATCTTTTAAATTTTATTTCCAGCAATATATATGCATATCCTCCAGTGCAGGAAGGTTGTGGAGCTGTTGAAGCAGGTCCAGAGGAAGGCCACTAAGATGATCAGAGGGCTAGAGCACCCCTCCCATAAGGAAAGGGTGGGAGAACTGGGCTTGTTTAGCTTGGAGAAGAAAAGGGTACGGGGAGACCTCATTGTGGCCTTCCAGTACTTGCAGGGAGCTTACAAACATGAGCGGGACTGGCTTTTTACGTGGTCTGATAGGACACGGGGGAATGCCTTAAATTAAAAGGGGGGAGATTTAGGTTAGATCTTAGGAAGAAATTCTTTACTCAGATGGCAATGAGGCACTGTCAGAAACTGCCCAGAGAAGCTGTGAGTGCCCCATCCCTGGAAGTCTTCAAGGCCAGGTTGGTTGGGGGCCCCGGGCAGTCTGAGCTGCCCCAGCCCATGGCAAGGGTTTGTAACTGGATAATCTTTAAGGTCTTTCCACCCTAAGCCGTTCTATATTTCTGTGATTCTATGAATTTATGATTGTATGTTTCTGATCTATATCTCACTATCAAAATATATGTCTGCTTTTAGTCTGAGACTCCTGAAGGAGTACTGTGATATCTGTCAGAGTAGTATCGGAGCTTCCTTGAGTCTCTTCCCAGATAGGATCACAATTTGTAACATTACTTTTGGACTGTCAGAGTAAATTAAAACAAAAGTCAAGGAAGAAACACTGTGCTTATTATTCTATTATCTTATGAAACGTGATGGCCATAATCAGATCTTGTTTTAATCAGATTTACATTTGGGAAAAAAAATCATCTTAAATAAGGCTAACATTTATTTTACATGTTACTTACACTACTAATCCTATTCACTATGGTATTTAGCTATTTCAAAATGGTATGTGCAGAACTTAGCATCACTTGGCATTGTTATTTTGTCAATCATCACTCTTTCTAGTACTTTCCTGCCGCTTTGGCTGCCACTTTTGATAATCCAATTCCATAACAGATTAATACCTATCTATTTATTTAGTTACTTCTTTTTTTTTCCTTTTTTTTTAGCTAAATGAGCCTTTTTTCACCTTGAAATACATAATCGACAGAACTTGTCATTCATGCTGAGACACTGCATCAGCAGCTCTACTATTTCCCACTGTACAAGATAATTAACTATGTATTTTAATCACTGTTGCTTATGTATTATAATCTTGAGTGAAATTGTCATTCACATGTCATATCTGAATCTTTTTGAATATTTTCTTCAATTATTTTCAGAAACTGTTACAAATTTCTGATATTTCTTCTGTTCTTCACTTTTTTCATCTCTATTAATTTAAAAGCCTTGCTTCATTAGCGTTTCTTAGTCTTGTGGGAATTAAAAAGGGTAGATAATCATCTATTCTATTGTCACTGCTTGGTTTGCAGACTTTCACATATTGAATCATGAAATGCTTAATCTTACATGCACCAACAGTATTGTCTTTTAGAGACCAGGCTGTAAATAGATAAAAGGCAGCAGTCATTTCTGACAAATCTTGATGGCTGTTGAACAGCGCTGTGAAGTTCTACACCTTTTTCTTTCATCTTTATACTTTTAATTACATTAAATCATCCTCACCTCTTTCCAAAAACAGGATTTTTTTCTCCATTATTTTATGTTGTTCTCATTCAGTGGGCATACAAAAATTTAGTTCTGTTGTGTTTCTAACCTGCTCCTTCTAAGTCTTTGAAAATGCTCTTAAGTATCTTCAAATTCCAGTAGTTAGTATTATAGAATTTAAATCCCACTATTGCATAAAATTTCAGTTTTTCAGAGAATCATAGAACGGCCTGAGTTGAAAAGGACCACAGTGATCATGTACTTTCAACCCCGCTGCTGTGTGCAGGGTCACCAACCACCACACCAGCTGCCAGAGCCACATCCATCCTGGCCTTGAATGCCTCCAGGGATGGGGCATCCACAACCTCCTTGGGCAATCTGTTCCAATGTGTCACCACCGTCTGTGTGAAAAACTTCCTCCTAATATCTAACCTATACCCTGTCTTAGTTTAAAACCATTCTTCCTTGTCCTATCACTATCAGACCATGTAAACTGTCATACCCCTCTTGTTTATACGCTTCCTTCAAGTACTGCAAGGCCACAGTCCTCATCTGGGAATGAGGCTTCCCCAGAGCCTTCTCTTTTCCAAGTTAAATAAGTCCAGTTTCCTCAACCTTTCTTCATAAGAGAAGTGTTCCAGCCCTCTGACCAGTGGCCCTCCCCTGGACCCATTCCAAGAGCTCCATGCTTTTCTTGACCGGGGGCCCAGGCCTGGATGCAGTACTCCTGATGGGGTTCACAGCAGCTGAGTAGAGGGGGACAATCACCTGCTTCTCCCTGCTGGCCACACCTTTTTTAATCTGAATCTGATTACAGCTTAGATTGTGCTCAAAATTAAATCACTCAAAAATTCAGACTTTATTTCTGCTATCCCTAAAAGACTCATTTAATGTTCTCCATTAACCTTATCCATAAACCCAATACTAAGTTTTAACACTAGCTCTCAAGGCTCTTCATTAATGTGGCTTGCAACATACCTACAGTGATTTTTGTGTTGACTACAACTACTACATTAGGAAGACTGCATAAAGCAGGCTGATTGGCATTCATAGTAAAATGGACTTTTTCTTAGTATTTAGTTCCTGGTAGCTCAAAGTTGTGAGAGCATTAAATACATGTGAGCCCATGAATTAACTAAAAAGCTAAAGCTAGTGGTATTACAAAGGAAGAGAGGAAGAATATTGTGAACTACTGAATTAAGCAAGAATATAACTAATTACTCCTAAGTATTCTTAATTATTCCTGCCTGTACTGTGTTAGGAACTTTTGTTTTGCAGAATACAAATCTAGCCAGTATTTAACAGTTACACACAGGAGCTTTTTAAACAAAGTTTTTGCACAAAACCTGAGGCAGACTTTTAAAAAAGTAAGTTATGATCAAAAAGCCAGCTACTGCAAGGAAATAGTAATTCAAATCAACAACTATTATGGGCAAAAAGGGGAGAGTTCCTGGAATTAATCCATGTACCTGAGACTTCAAAACCGCCGATTTACAAATCTGGGAAAATATGAGTGAGTTCTGCAAGAAGAATAAGCACAATGGAGTATAAAGAAAAGAGAATTTTTAAAAGATTTATTAAATAATAATAATAAAGAAAAGACAATTTCTGCCAAGACAATTTGGCAGAAACTTCATCTTGATTTAGCTACTTATTTAGAAAGGGAAAAAATGCAATATACAGAAGAAAAGGTGGAAGTATACAAAATGATAAAGGGAAAGTTAAATAACTACTGCTTTAAGAATAAGCTAGTGCTAAAAAGCCAGATGTGTCGAAGCATACCAGGAACAAAATACATCAGCAATGTTACTAGGCCAATGTGGATTTACTGAAATGTTAAAACACAAGGATGAAGAAATGTTGAAACTGGCGTGACAGATCTGGGAGGTGTGATTGAACACATTCTGATCTGTCAATAACTAGAGATAGTTGTGAATAATACTGAGCAGAAACTAAATCAAGCCCAGATAAGTTGCTGCCAGAAATTCAAAGGAGATTTTGTTCTGTTTGATATGAAATTTTAATATATCATGAAGTCCTAAAGAAACACCAGAAGATTGGAACAGTGTGGCTGTGGTGCATTACCTGCTGCAGCTTAATTAATGGAACACTGCCATCGGTCAGCAGAAGTAAACACTATGATAAGTATTTGCCTGAATGTTACAGACTGCTTCAATGATAAACTGAAGAGCAGGAGTGGAAGTGATACGATCAGTCTTTCAATCCCAGCTCTGCCATAATATGAATGTACAACACTGTGCAAGTGGATTCTGGCTCTCCTCCCTTTCTGATAGGACCAGTGGAGCTGTGAGAGTGAAAACAGTGCATCCAAACCAGCTCTGGATGATGGCATCTGGATGATGGATGATGAAGCATCTGGTGATGCTTCATGCTAGTGAAGTTTAGACTACATGATAGAAGATAAAATAAAAATGCAAAACTTTATGGTATCTGCCAGCAACTGAAACATTTATTTTTTCCAAAACATCTCCTAAGCCAATATGTTCCTACATCTCTCTTTGAACCTGAAGTTATTTATTACCACCTCAAAACACATTAATAACTCTAATAAGAGCACATGCACGTGGAGTTACTCAAGAAGATTTCCATACATGGTAAATCTTTAGAATTTAAAAGAGAATTCTTTCTTTACCCATCCTCTACATGAGAACGATTATCTGACAATTCCTTTGATTCACCATTGATCATTTTCCTCTTTGATCCCTCTCACAATATTCATTATGTGAACAGTTCTATATGGCTCTCACTGCTTTTTTTCCTTGTTTATTGTTTTAGGGTATAAACTCACATTGCAAATATGACTTTATTCTACCATACAATAAAATTAGCAAAATTTTTGCAATGGTAACTTTCAGACATCAGTCAGAAGGAAACCTGAGCTTGTTTTCAAAGTACACACTGCAAGGACCAGATTTCCCTTTTAATCATTTTGTGATTTTATCTAATTAATTGTTCACTTTCTAATTTAATTGGTACCTTTCAGGCATTAGCATTGTAGAGCAAGAGCACAGTAAATAACACACACTTGGAGGACAGCTGAATCTGGGATATTTTTCACCTCACCAGTGTTTGGGATCATTAAACATGTCAGACTTGTTTGGACCAGGAAGAAAGCTTCTCTGAGTCTATTCCTTTTAAGGAGTGCAGCTACTGTGAGTTACAGAGCAATGAAATGCACAAAGTACACAAAGTGCCAAAGAAAATAAAGAAGTCAGCTGGACTGAAACTTTATCACTGTGTAAAATAACAAAACAAACAGAAATTCAACCACCCACCTAAAGAGAAAGCCACATGATCATTAGAGCATTTAGTTTATTTTAATCTCCCAATTTTGATATGTGCATAACATCTGGAATCTGTTTCTCGTTAAATCTCTGTATCTTGTATAACTGTTTACTCCTCAGAAAAGTGGACATAAACCACTACCAAATAAAAATCCTTTATCCATTTTTCACAGGTTAAAATGACCGTGAGTGCCTACAGCAACAGATTCTTGAGAGAATGACAAGGCTCTTCTAGTACCTCTCTTGCTCATGTATCTAGGAATATGGCCTTAGCTAGGAGTAGAAGGAACACCATATACATAAATAAGGATTAAAACTGAAATATTATTGATATCAGGTATTGAGCACAGAAGTTCTCTCTCCATAGCAACATTACCCAAAAGACCACTTTCAGATATTGAAAAAAAATACAAAATGGCAAAAATGAAGTAACTTCCTTTGCTGCTCCTACACTGAGAATTTCTGCTCATGGTTTTTCTAAAGTGTGATCTGTGTCACACACTCCTACATTCAATTCCCTTTTTTAATTCAGCCAGTTGTTTTTGTGAAGAGCACACAATACAACATGAGCTCATGAAACAGCAGAAGTTCATTCTTCTGCAGCTGTTCCTCAGGTTCCGACCTCCACCCAAATTCACAGCACATAGTCTTTTCCTTGTGTCTTTTTAGTGAAAGAAAGGTGAAGGTTCCAATCACTGTTGCTGGTTTAGGATTTTTTTTTACAAGATACTGGAAAAGACTTCAGTCTGTCCTTCACAAGATCAAACAAAACTACAACTTCACTTTAAGAAAAAAGAGTGGTTTGAAACACCTTTTCTCAACTGCACACAAACACAAGGTTTTGTTTTGTTTTGTTTTGTTTTTTCCTGTAAAAAATGTGAGGAAATAAGGAAATAGAATCACAAAGTCACTTGAGTTGAAAGGGACACTTAGAGGTCACCTAGTCCAACTCCCGCAATGAACAGGGACACCTCCAGCTCAATCAGATGCTCAGAGCCCCACCCAGTCTGACTTCCAATGTATCTCCAGGGATGGGACACACACCATGTCTGTGGGCAACCTGCTCCAGTGCCTCACCCGTCACTTCTTCCTTATATCCCGTCTCTTCCTTATAAGCAGATGTTGGAACTGAAGCATTTTTAGATCACACCAGATTTTTAACAGAATCTCAAGTTACCCTTAGCAAAACACGTGCTTTGTTTAACAGAGGGCATGGTTTCACCACTGATGTTTATTGTCACCAACTCGGAACTGAATCCTGCTTCTGATCTCCTCAGAAATACTGTGTGACAATACATCTCTTACTGATCCTTTAGTTTTCGGCAGCCACTGTACGCTAAGCATCTGTTGCATCTGTGGAAGTGGGCATGTCTGGTTAATGGCAGATTAGCCATAGGAGTTAATGGTAAGTATCACTGGCTACTTACTCCAGGTCTACAAAACATGACTACACCTTAATGTTCTGTGTAACTCATGATAAAGCCTCTGGAGGCTGTTACAGACAGGAGTGGCTGCCAGGTTCTGTGGTGTTTATATTTCTATCCAACTGTGCTGAGAGACACAGCAGTGTTTTGGATAAACAAAGCCTTCAGCAGAAATTATCAACGGCCTTATTATAATCTACACAGACCTACTGCTCAACTACAGGATAATCAAAAGGTAAGCAGTAAGCAGTGCTAGTTTGTTCCAAACAGCAAAAGATCAGCAGACAAAAGAACACTGATGATTAGGAGAAAGCTTAAGTATATTACATAAATAAATGCTAGTTCAAGGAATAAGTTGCTTAAATAACTTCCTGCGATGTATTAACTTGTTCTTAGGTGGAAAAGTAGATGAAAAACAGTATATTATGTCAGGAAGAGTTCTTCAGCCTAACCAGTAAAAAATGTACGGATGAGGAAATTCACACTCTCTGGAATACTGGCACTGAGCAGTGCTATGGCACGGAAACACCCACAGTTGAAGCCCAGCCCAATAAAGGAAAAGAACCTGTGTGGCTTCTGTTTTCCTCTCCCTTCCTTTTTCCTGCCTGTGGCTGTGGTATCGTAGTGCTTTTATTTTGCTGATATTGAAGAACAACAGATGGGAGAACTGGGAACTTTTCCTTTTGAGAAGGGAATGTTTTTTATGCTTCTTAAGAAGTGGGCTGATGGACTTAGGTGGAACGATGAAGAAAAGCTCACCTGGTACAACCCTGAAAACTCTTCTGTAGATGTTAATATCTTGCTTTAGAGTAATGCCAATCAGGGTAAGAGATATTCGAGTCTAAATGCAGGTTGCACACACTCTGTATTTCCTTTGGAAACCCAACCATAATGTGGGAACAGTGACAGGATCTGAATCTGCAAAGTTGTCTGTGCAGTGGTAATTGTAGTACTGTGTGCACCTGTGTTTTGCCAAGAAACCTTAATTCTGGCACTTATCTCACACTTTGTGTACTGCTCAACAAATGCTGTGACACAGGGCAAATATTTACCTGTTTATCAGTGAATGACATTATTTGGAGAACAGCCATATTCGCAAAGAAAGTCCACTATCAAGGTCCCAACTCCTCCAAAACCTACCTGCACTGTTTTTTAAGTCAGGAATGCGTCCTGAAGAGTAAAAAGAGTAAAAGAAAAAAACCCCATGAAATATTTACCTTTCAAATTATGAAGCAATTTCTTTGTAACTGCTTGCTCCCACATGTGTAACTGGTGAGGTGATTATGTTGCACAGACCTGGACATAGTGAGCTTTGTTTTAAAAATATTTTACATTCACGATATAGATACATGCAACTGCTGTTGTTGCTTTGTGGCAAATCAACCAGTTATACTCATATAAATATTTTTTTATTTTCCCATTTCCATGTGGTTTCACCTGTAATTGTTGCATGGACTCTGAGTCAGAACCCCGCTGCTCTTTATCAAATCCATCTGAAGGTTCAAGAGTCGTTATCAGGCCAGATCGCATGGGCCCTGGGCAGCCTGGTCTGGCATTAAATGGGGAGGTTGGTGGCCCTGCATGCGGCAGGGGTTGGAGATTCATGACCCTTGTCCCTTCCAACCCTGCCATTCTGTGATTCTGTGATTGTGGGGTAAGCCACAACAATGTGAGTAAACTAGTAGGGAAGGAACACGTCAGGAGAAAAACAGACTAATGCATCAGAATTGAGGGAGTTTCAAAAAACAGACAAATTGAAATGGAGAAAAAAGGTGTCTTCAGTGGCATGATTTCAGCATATAATCAGTGTTACTATAAATCAGAGGTCTGGCTTTTGTGCAGTAAACATTTCTTCCCCATTAATATTTCCCCCCTTCAAAAAAAATCCCTCAACTAACTAGGCAAATCTACCTGCGGTCAAGTTGAAAAGAGATCAAATATTGATTTTGCAGATTTGCAATAGGGCAAAAGAGTCCCATATAATATACCATATGTATGATATAGTGCGTATCAAGAAAGTCACAAATGTCACGCTCTCCGCTATCTGTGAACGCGTGAATGAGTCTCTCAAGCCTGGGACGTGCAGTGTGACACAGTTGCGGAGTGAGACCACCGTGCGCCGCACACGGAAGGAGCCGAGGTGAGCAGAGCTCCCGGACACACGGGGTGTCCCACGGGGTGTCCACGCGGCGCCGGCGCTCAGTGCAGCCGCTCTCTCCCTGGTACGCCAGTAGCCCAGAAGCTGGTTTGCAGCTCCCCGTCCTCCAAGGGGCCGATGACAGCGGTCCTGCACTCAGTGGTGTTTCCCACTTTTAGAGGCGGCGGATGCCCTGGCGACAGTGCCGCTCATTGCCGCTGCAGTGGTCTGGGGGGGGTAGGCGGGGCGGTACGGCAAGTAAACTTCTGGATGTAAGGACCTCCCGAGTCTGCACTCCTTACAAAACACGGGCCGGTATCTGTAAGCCAAACTCAAGGTTCGGCAGGGAGAGAAGTGCAGCTGACTGCACAAGACCCCACAACAAAAACCGCGCGCCCTCTCCAGCAGAGGGATAGTCCTTAACCCGCCAGCAGCTCCCAGCCTGGCCCGAAGGCAGAGGTACTGCCAGCAGAGGGACGGACACCGTCCCGCCCGGCAGCCGCAGCACCGAGCGGGCGGAGGCACCTGCCGCCGGCGGGCCATAGCCGGCTGCTGCCTGTCGGCCGACCAGAAAAAATCGCGCGGAGCGCCATCAGCGCGGAGATCGAGCGGCAGCTGCGCCGCGACAAGCGGGACGCGCGGCGGGAGCTGAAGCTGCTGCTGCTGGGTGAGTGCGGCTCGGCGCGGGCGCGGGGCGGCGGGGCACGACGCTGCCCTGGGACGGGCGGTGCCAAAAGAAAAGCCGTAGCGCTGACGTACCGCAGTGCCACGTGCCTGGCTGGCCGTCGCCGGTTCGCCTGGAGGTGTGCGGTTGGCTGACGCAGCCGTCAGAGGGAACGGCTGCTTGTTTTCTGCAAGGTCTTTGGGGAAGACTGATAAATGTTTTGAACCTTGCTGTGAATATTTGTAAGGAATAGGATTCGGCTGCCAGAAAGTTCCACCGCAGGAGTGGAGTCCTGTTTGTTGGGAGCGTCTGCGAAGTCTGTGAGTGACTTTCTTCCCAGTTCGTACTCTGCCTGTACGCTGTGCAGATGTTGCAGTGCTCACCAGTTTCAGACTTTTTCCTCTTCTTGCATTTGGGATATCACACTAACTCAAAACATAGAGGGAGTTTTTTTGCATAATTCTGCTGTTTCAACCAGAAACACTGGTGTGTGTGCTCAAGTTGGTGAAAAAAACTCAGAGTAACAAAAGTACTACCCCTAACAAGAACAACAAAAATGCACCAGCTCTTCATTTGTATTTTCTGCAGTTGAAATCACTGTAAGACACACATTCTCCCGCTACATGCAGCACTGAACAGCTGTGAATGTTGTATGTTTCACCCAACAGCTGGAAGAATTTTTTATTAGTTGGCTTCTCCACTTGAAAGTTGTGCAGGAAACAAAAGTGTAATTTGTTAGATCCAGATGTATCAGATTCTCAGTGTAATGAGAGTTACGGGAAAGACAGAACCAGGAGGCAAAACCGGGGGAGCTGCTGCATCTAGAGGTGGTGTTTGTATGCCTTTGTGGTGGGATGAAGTGAGGTTGTTGGCGAGGGTGATGCCCTTAGGCAGGTGCTTAAGTGCCTGGCCAGCACGCCAGTGTGGTCTGTGGGGGTGAACAGTGCGGAGGGGCTTGGCTCTGCAGTCTGGAACGTATGTATGTAACATGGCTGAATCCTTTATGCTGGTAATTATGATGCTTGTGTAGAACATCGATGTAACCATATTTGGACAGATATTTTGTGTATTTGGCAGAAAGCATAATTTAAGTGTGTAGTTCCATTCAGTGAAAAGTAAATGATCATCTTGTCTGGCAAATATAGCAGTACCTTATTTCTTTTACAGGAAAAGGAAAAAAAAACCATGTTATTCTGAATGACTGTTTTGAGGACTGAATGACCTAGAACGTTTTGTCTTCTGAAAGCAATTCTTCAGGAGTGAGAATGGCATAAAATAACTTCCCTCCTTCCAGTAACCAGCTCTCAGCATCCACCTCTTTCAGTCTCAGAAGCTTCCTGAGCCACCTGAAGTTCCTGACCTTTCAGTAGTTCTCACTGTATTCTTCTTCCATGAGCTTATCTAACATTTTTGGCCATCTACTGCATTTTCTGGCAGAAGATGTTCATTTTACCTGTGCTTTGTGTGAGAAAATTCTACCATTTGTTTTTCATTTCCTCATATTCATGGGAGGGCCAGGTGGAGGCTAGGGGCAGGTTCTGCACCATAGGGCGGTGAGCATGGAACAGTCAGCCCAGAACAGGGCATGGCCCTGAGCTGGTGGAGTTCAAGAAATGTTTGGACAGTGCTCTAAGACATTGCGTCTGATTTTTGGTCAGTCCTGTATGGAGCCAGGAGTTGGGCTCAGTAATCCTTATGGTCCCCTTCCAGCTCAGGATATCTTCTATGATTCTTATTCAAAAACTCGTAATATTAGTTTAGAAAGAAGCAGAATACTGCCAATGCCTATCCAGTCTTATCCATGTCTCTTGGTTATGCATACTTACTACATCTCTCTTCAGTCATCTGTCTGACAAGATGAAGCACATAAATTTTCTTCACTGTGCCCAGGTGTTTGCATGACAGCAGTGTGCTAATAAAGGGGGATGTAATGTACTTTGAAAGCTTAATTCTTCTTGAGACATTCACTGGGGAATGGCAGTTTTTATTTTATTTTATTTTATTTTATTTTATTTTATTTTAATCACACACTGGTTTTTATTATAGCCCACAAGCGTCTGCTTCCTACCTCTTCCTGCTCTGCTTCCCTGCTCCGGGCTTCTCTGGAGTGAGAGAGCAGACTTTGGAAAGAACTCATCTTGCTCCATAGCACTGAACCCACTTACAGAACAGACCTGCCTGAAGGCAGCATTATGTGTTCCCAAGTATATGTCTTAATACCACAGTCAGCATTACAAAGCTTTGCTGTCTGTGTCAGATTAGGATATGAAAAATTCTCACCCTTATGTGATAGCAATAGGTGCACTTCTGATAATAAAGGGATCCCAGCAAAAATTTGTGATTGAAGGTGTTTGTTGCCAGAGGAAGTGTGCACGTGTGCTGAAAAACAACTTTATATCTGAGAGGAGACATGGTATATTCTTGTCCAGAAAGCTTACTGAAGTACACAGAAGTTTATAAAAGGAATACTTAAATTGTCATTGCAAATGAACCTTTGATAAAAAGTCTCTATGCGTGAGAAAGATAGTCCTGCTTATGAGTGTTAGTAAGCAGCATACTGTGAATGGTGGCAGTTGGTGCAGTCAGTCCTTCAGAATACTCCTCATGGCCACTTCAAGTGGATTTTCCTACAGCCTGCATTGTTATAATGGGGCCAAGTGTGGAGAGGGCCATGCTGGACAGTCAGAGTCATTAGTTCTTCATGAGAAGAGATGTCTTTGGGGGCTGTTTCAAAGATAGCTGGCAGTCAGTACATTGACTTCTGTTTGGAAGCAGAAAGATCTCCCAGCTAGCAATGTCGTGACAGATTTCACTGAAAGAATACTGCACATCTGAGATACCAGCTGTTGTAGACCTTTATTTTCTGGAAGCATCTGGAAAGCATCTGGAAAGTATCACATGGGTGAACCACTTTTTTTCTTTCCCCTTCCTCTCCCCCCCCCCCCCCCCCATACACACTTATTTTAGACCATACTTTGGCATGGAGAAAGAAAACCAAATGAAGCTTTAATGAAAGTTCTAGAGATATCTGTCATGGCTATTGTGCGTTGCTGTAGTTGTTTAGAAATCTTCCCATTTCAAACAAACGTTAACAGAAGAAATCATGACACTTAAGACTGAATAATTCATTTTGGAGCTCCTGATGTAGTGAGGGACCTGCATTGATTTTTGCATTTGCTCAGAGAATATACAAAAGATATGCACAGAGAGAACAGATTTTGACTGTCTTCTGAATATGAGAAGCCCTGGGAGAAATCCCAGTCTAAGCATGTAGCAGAATCTTTCTGTGAGATCTGGCTTCACTGCTACTATAAAATGAACAAAAGAAAGAGTTTCTAAGCATATTCAGATGCAACCTGGTATGAATCAGTCTAGTTTAAAGTCTTTTCTTGTAATTGGGCGTCTGGAAAGAAAGGTATTACACTAAACAGGAACTTCTGTATGGGCAGATAAAGCACTTGATAACATAACAGCAGCAAGAAACCACCTTAGGCCTTCTGTTTTCCTAAAAGAAATAATTGCATTTCTACAGAAAGCATGAATTTCACTTCCTCACTATAGGAAAATTCTAGATTCATCATCATGGCTATTTTTTTTCTTTTTCCAAAGCACTGGAGAACATTTGGCTGATGTCTACAAATGTATTAAAATTGACTATTTTTGAGTGATGGTGTAGGAATAAGGAACTTCTCCATGACTAAGTGATTTGAATTTACTTGAGGTAGAAAGTAATGTAGAAAGGAAATTCTCAACCTAGTGGTGATAAAGTCCTTAGCAGATCTGTCCTTGTAGTTGCTAATTTATACTGCATAAACTAGTCTGATATCAACATCTTCTCATCTGAATTTAAAATAAGAGGCAAAATCAAGCATTTAGAATGAGTCCTGAACTGCTTCAAAAGAAGTACATCCAGCAGGTGGGGGGAGGTAGTCCTGCCCTTCTACTCTGCACTGTGGTGAGACCTCGCCTGGAATACTGCGTCCAGATGTGGAGTTCTCAGTACAGGAGAGATGTGGACCTGCTGAACTGCATCCAGAGCAGGGCCACAGAAATGATCCAAGGGATGAAACACCTCTCCTACAAGGACAGGCTGAGAGAGCTGAAGCTGTTCAGCCTGGAGAACAGAAGGCTCTGAGGTGATTTGATTGTGGCCTTTCAGTATCTAAAGGGGGCTATGGGAAGGAAGGGAACAGGCTCTTTAGCAGGATTTGCTGTGACTGGAAAAGGGGAAATGATTTCAAACTTAAAGAGGGAATATTTATATTAGATGTAAGAAAGAAGTTTTTTACAGTGAGGGTGGTGAGGGACTAGGACATGTTGCCCAGAGATGTAGTGGATGCCTTGTCCCTGGGGACACTCAAGGACAGACTGGATGAGGCTCTGAGCAGTCTGATTTAGCTGTAGGTGTCCCTGTTCATTGCAGGAGTTGGCCTACATGGTCTCCAGGTGTCCCTTCCAACTCAAATTCTATGATTCAGTGATTTTGTTTTAGTGGTTTGCAAAAAGAGAAGTTGGAAATTTGGCTCTAGAGAAAGCTGATGCATGAACAAGTGCTTGTTATCGATTGAAATTCTGATTGTGTAATACAGTTTCTGAGAATAAACAATATAATTCTTTAGAAGCTAACTTGAACAAATAATTCATGGAATCACAGAATGTCAAAGATTCGATCATCTAGTTCCAATCCTCCTGCTGTGGGCAGAGTTGCCAATGACATCATGTCACCAAGGGCCCCATGCACAAGCTTTGTTACTGTTGACAGTTGTAGAATATTTATCAGCTGTATGAGTTGCGTGTGGCTGATCTGCGTTGTGAAGAACGAAGTCCAGTGATCATGTATGGATATCTAAGAGTAGCTCAGTGTACAAATAGTCAGTGTACAAATGCATCTTTCTTTTCAATTATTTCTGAATTACATTTCAGGCAGCTGGATTAAGGTGGAACAGAAAAACTTAATGTGCTTTAATACTGAGAATGTGATTGTGTAGGGCTGTAGGTAACAGCTTCCTGGGTAAACGTCCTGAGTGATAAAGCCAGGTGCCTAGTTTACAGTGACTATCTGAAACCTTTGCTTAGATCTCGGTCCATTATTATGTGTTGTCAAGACTAATTTTGGTCAAATTGAATTTTATTTTTGAGGAACTTCTGTTCAAGATATCAAATGATAATTCATGAATTCTCCCCACATACACTGGGACTAAAACAACTTTCCTGCTCTTTTAATAAAACAGCACTTTTCATTATGCAGTCATGAATGCTTGAAATAATACATGAAAATACCATTCCTTTGCTTGACAGTGCAGCAGAAGAATTACTAAACGCTAATGTTTTGCATGAAAAGCCTTTTCTGCCTTCACTGTGCATTAAAACCATGTTATTTTCCTGCTTAGGGTTGCACTGTGCTTCATTTTGGGGGAATATGTCTTGTGTTTCTAAACTGACGCCATCACTATCAAAACATGAAAGAATATTTTAAAAAAATGCTCAAAGGGGTGACAGTTCCTAAAGAACTAGAAAGGGTTGTTTTAAAATTAAAACAAGAAGAGTATTTTGTGGAGGAAAAAAGATTACAGAGCTTTGTTTCCTTTGATTCTCTATTACCTGATTTAAAAAATCCTTATGTTGGTTTGGAAGGGGAGAGATGAGGAGTGAGGAGGGGAAGACATTTTGTTGAGAATGTTTCTTAATTGCCTGGTCCCAAAAAGGTAATCAACACTGAAAGAAGTAAAGTATTTGCCATTCCCTGGTTTTGTAAAAGTACAGTGTATATTTAATCTTTTTAATTTGTATAATCATCCAGACATGTTGCTTCATTTGCAAACATCAAAAAGAAATCAGAAGGTATTTGGATGTACATTTTTTCCAAGGGATATAAATATATCCAAGGGACATAGACATAAATCATCTGATGGTAAGATACCTTACGAGTCCTTAAAACTCTTGTTAAT
Source organism: Tetrao urogallus (assembly GCF_951394365.1). Classification (NCBI taxonomy): domain Eukaryota; kingdom Metazoa; phylum Chordata; class Aves; order Galliformes; family Phasianidae; genus Tetrao; species Tetrao urogallus. The sequence goes on from NC_136816.1 coordinate 37,675,939, forward strand.
ACAATTGCTTATAAACAGAAACATTGGAAAAGGGCACATGAAACAGGCTTTTAAAAGGAGATTGTACTGAACGGTTAACTTTTAGCTGATAGGATTTTTAATGTTGTGTGGGTTGCTGTTTTCAATATGCTAAAACAAAAGTTCACATTTGATTCAAGCAAGTAATATTTGGCTCTAAATTAAAGTCAAATTACAATAAAATGCATGGAAATCAGAGGAAAAGAACTACTGGTAATTAACAGGGATCTACCATTTTGCCCAAGTACTTACCCGTCTGCAGTCAGTAAAATGATCTGGCTTGTGATGTACAAGGCTGTGATGAAAGATTCCTTTGATAAGCAGATAGAAAAATGAAATGAAATAACAATAAAATAAAATAAAATCAGGTCCTATAAACTTCCGTCATTGAAATTTCCATTCTCTGTACTACTTAATTCCTGAAACTTAACACTAGCTCACAAATTTTTTAGAGCATTTCTGTTGAACTTTGAGTTAAGCAGCCTGTGATCTCTCTTGTATCCTAGTGCTTTTTTCTGTGCCTGGCCTCAACACTATTGTATGTACAAAATGCTGTGTGAATATAGATGAAGATTTTGCAGACACAACCTTATTTGCAGTATATCAGTAGGGCTAGCAGAGGGTCAGCTGTTACCCTTACCCTTTTCTGCTTCTCAGATACATTCATTACTTGATGTTTGGCTGTTAACTGAATCTCATTTTCTTTCTTTCTTTAAAAAATAGGCATTTAAAAAAAAAAAAAAATCAGTATTTTTGTCTAACCTGTTATATCTTCTGAAATCTTCCTGTGTGTCTGTGAAAATCAGTTTGAGAAGTCAGAGCTAAACATACTGTAAGATATGCTTGAAAAATGAGAGCAACGGCTTATGGTAGCCTGCTATGAAAAAGATGTAAAGTCTGAGTTTAGAATTATAGATTAGAATGAAAGAATGATATTATAAATCCTTCAACATTTGGTTTCCATTGTGTAGGCAACACAGGATGAAAATTACAGCATGCGAAATTTTGAAATGAATTTCATCCACTTCCATTTGCAGTTTTCTTACTGAACTGGATATTGAAAGCACAGCATGGAGTGGAAGCCCTTCCCACTGAAAGCTTTCAACTTAAAGCCAGTATTATGAAAAGCAGTGTGAAAAGAATTGGTAAAAAGGTGACTTGTTCAGTTTGCTTTGTTCTGTTTGTCACAGTGATGTTCATGTTGCAGTTATGTTACTTTGTGTGTGTGTGTCTGAAAAGGTAGGCAAAAGGGAACAAAATTTGATCTTGTGTTTAGGGTCTAGTTTCTCTTAAGTATAATTTTAGAAAAGCTAAATTTGAGACCCTTTAAGCTCAAGTACACATTAGGCATGCATGCTTGTAAAAAAAAAATCAAAACACGAAGGAAAACTTCTTTAGATGTGATTTTGCTGCTGTTTCCTCCAATGTGCTCTTAAAAAGGTGACCTTTTCCAATTGTCCAAATAGTCCATAATCGAATATTTATGCTCTTCTAATGTTCTGGGAAGATTAATGTTCTGTAAATGGTTTTGTTGTGTTGTGTTTTATTAATATATTTATTTTACTACGCGGAGGAAAATACTCTGCCTAGAAGTAATTTGCTACTTTCATTTTCTTGGTGGCTGGAGAGAGTAGGCTTTACTGTCTTGTAGTAGCTGGTGATTGAAATATATGTATATTTAAAATTGAATGAAAATTAAACTGCTTAAAATCTATTTACACTTCTTCAGTTTGCCAGAAACTGTACTGGTCCAAGCCTATACTTACAAAAAACCTGTAATAGGTGTGAAGTTCTGCAGCTTTAGTGTGAATGAGTTGCTGCTATTGGGAAACACTTCCCATGTTTTCCATTGAACTAGAAGCAAAAATTTTGTGATTGATCATGTGGGAGATGATGCTGTCTATCATATTGTGTATTTCCTTACTTTCAGGCTTTTCAGCACTGATGCTCCTTCCGCAGACAGAGGTCTCAGCACGTAGTGCTGAGTTCTCTCTTGAATTGTATCCTTTCCATAGGACTAGTTTTGTACAAGAGTACTGGTTTTTCTACAGGAGTAGCACAGGTAAGGAGATCTTTCCACAGCCTTTGTGCATAGCATTGCTGATGTTCTTTGTAGGTGTTTTCTCTGATCACTGTGGAATTGTAGTGTGATTATGTATGTCAGGAAGTTGCAGTGTGCTTAGAGATACTTTTTTCAGTTAGTTTTCCAACTTCTGAAGAAAAAATGAGTGTGTTTGTGGTGTCCATTGATTTAATTAAACTTTAGTAATAGATTGAGCTATTTAACACTGTTAAGTAGTCCTGTATAGTTCTGTTGTATTCCCCAGTAATAATGCTCCTCATTATCTCTGCAATTGAAGTACTGGAATCACAGTGAGACCTTTTTTAATTTCTGTATTGACCTAAAGCTGAAATGGCTTATTGGAAGTAAAGACTGCTGTCATTTATTATGTTACACTGAAGGTAGTCCATGGAGGAAGCAATTCTTGGAAAAAACAATATTTGAATGAAAAAAAATAATGGGTTTCCAGATGTATTACATAACTGTAATGTGTTGTTTATTTCACTGTAGGTCTAATAGAATTGTTTTCCATTAAGCTTGTACTTGTGCCTGTCTTTTGCTGAAAAGCATTAGGGCTTCCTAAGAGCAGTAAGGCGTTGGCACAGATAGCCAGAGAAGCAGTGGATGCCAAATCCTTGGAGCTGTTCAACGCCAGGTTGGATGGGGCCCTGGGCAGCCCTGCCCACGGCAGAGAGTTGGAACTGTGTGATTTTTAAGATCCCTTCAAACCTAAGCTATTCTATGATTCTGTGATTCATGCGGAGTACCTTGGAAATATCTGTCAATAGCCACTGTATGAAAATTTAAATGAGAAACTAAATACTTCAAGTAAATAAAGATCTATGCACAAAATGTGAAAGTAAATTACAACTTAACTCCTTTTTTTTTACTCAAATATTTCTGAGGTAATTGTGCCAAGTGTTCACCTATAATCATAAATATGTTTTAAAAGCAAATAAGTTCTCAGCCTGTTACATTTTTTTTCATAGGAAGGGCTAAACAATTCATTTAGCCCCTAGGAAATATCTGTTTCATAATTTCTAGCTTTGTGTTTGAAATGAAAATGTGTTTCATATAAAAACCTGGCATTCCTTCTCCAGGCAGGAAGCTTTTATACTTCATTCTTTGTTTCATTGTTACTTTGCAATCTTAAAGGTGGGTGTCAGCCTATATTTTTAATTAGGAAGCACCTGTCATGGCACTGAGGCCTCAGCAGAAAGCCCTTACTGGTAAAACACATAGAGGATCCTAATTTCTAATTGAAATTGTTTAGTGCCAACATTATGGATCTGAAAATGGAAAACTTGCAGACCAGTTTTTGTGAAAAGTTCCTACCAGCCTTGTACTGGTTAGCTGCCAGACCTCAGCTATGCATACATGTATTGCAGTTTTGTCTTTTCTCCCTCTCAACTCAATATGAAAACTGTGAATATGAAGCTAAAGTTTATTTTGCTGAAAGTTTTCACTTGTTATTAAACTCAAAAGAACTGTGGCCCTGTAAAATCCTGAGATGGCAGTGCATTTGTAGAGAGAGCAATTCTCTCTTGTTAAAATATGGCTCAGTGAGATTTCAAACCTCTGCACTTTCTAAAAAGTTATTTACATGTGGAATTCCAAAGAGAAGAGGTAAGCAGTTGTGATAGGTACAGAAATCTGTAGTCTAAATAACTCCAGTAGGCCCAGAGAAACTTAGGGGAATTTGAATATCCTGTGACATGAGAGCTTTCTGAAAATGGCATCTAAGTTCTTCAGATCACCTCAAGAGAACAACTTTGGTTAAGCGTGTGCTTAAAAACTGAAACAAAATTCTGCCAATGTATGAATTACATGGTTATGTTTTTGAAGGGCAGCAATTTCTTGCAAAATTGTATTTCATTTTAACACAGAATAGCCCCTTTCTGTCATTGGTGGAAAGCACGCCATTTTGTTTTTTTAAATTCTGCTCAGTAGAAATTTTTATCTTGTGAGATATACTTATCTTTGAAAAAACACAAATGTTTCGTTTTAGTTTTTGTGTTGTTTTATTTTGCACTGTTATTTCTTTTTGCTTTAATTTTTTTTTCGTTACAGCCTTCACCAATGTTTAATTTATTTACCTCTCCTACTTTAAATCCCCCTGATCTCATAAGCTTACTGTTTTTAATAGCTAGATGTTAGAAAATAATAGCTGAAGTACAAGGGATATAGACAAAGGAAATTTTGGGAATTGCATGTTACACAAACTTTTTTGGGGGTATGTAAAGAAAAATAGCTGGTGCTCTGTGAAACGTAGATTAAACGAAAGAACATGTTTAGTATTTGTAGTCTTTATATTGCATTTAATACTTGTGAGCTTTCAGTGTAAGTAGATTTACAGACATTAACAAGACAATATTTGTGGTGTACTTAGAATTGATAGAAGTATGAAGAAAATGATGAGGGATTGGTGGCACAGTATTCCAGCAGCATGTTTCAACTCTTAATTCAAATGCTACTGAATTATAAGCTATGAAACTGGATGTGGTGGGGAGATTGTGTAGCAATACTGTGTGCATTTTGCATAAAGAACATAAAGTAGTGTAATTGCAGAAGTCAGGACTTTGATGTTAAGCAATAGATCAGAACACAGTTTGACTATTCCCAAATTTTTCAGAAAATACTGTATTTGTGAACAGGTATACTGCTGTGTGACTCCAATTTAAGATACTGTTTTCTGGAAGAGCTACTTGAATGTTTTAGAGATTAACACTTCTCTGTTCGTAATAGTTGCTGTAGTTAAATTCTGGTTGGTGCTGTGTGGAGCCAAGTGTTAAACCTGATGACCCCTGTGGGTCCCCACCAACTAGATGAGATATTTTATGATACTGTGAAATTATAACAGTGGAATGGCTTCCACTGTACTGAGTATACTTTGGACTTCGAGTACAATGCCCAGCCAATATCTGTTTTCATACTGCTAGGAGTATCATAGAACCACAAAATCATAGAATCACCAAGATTGGGAAAGACCTGCAAGATCACCCAGTCCAACCATCCACTCATCACCAATAGTTTCTACTAAACTATGTCCCTGAACACAACGTCCAAACATTCGTTGAACACCTCCAGGTTTGGTGACTCCAACACAATGCTGTGCAGCTCATTCCAGCACCTGACCACTCTTTCAGAGAAGCAGTATTTCCTAACATCCAACCAGAATCTCCCCTGGCACAACTTAAGTTGTTCACTCTAGTCCAATCACTAGTTGCACGAGAGAAGAGGCTGACTGCCAGCTCACTACAACCTCCCTTCAGGTAGTTGTAGGGAGTGATAAGGTCTCCCCTGAACCTTCTCTACAATTGCATGTGTGGCTGTATTTTGTAGAAGAATGCATATTTTCTAGATTTTTTCTTCGTAGAATCATTCCAAGAATCAGCTTCACTTGTGTTTGCATGTAATTCAGGGACATGCATGGAGATATTTTTCATGACCCTATATTACAAATATAGTCAATTCAAGAGTTGTTTATTATCAAAAAGACAATAGCAGCAGTAGAATTATTCTGAAACTCCAATCAAGACTGCTTTGATTAAATAAAATAATCATCATTCAGGCTGTTTAGAAGCAGCGGAGATCTCCTGCCTTTGATTTTAGTACTAGTGTGATGTTTTGCAGAACAATTTTTTCTTGAACTAAATATTTTTCTGTTGCTGCTCTTTTTAGAATGGTCACCCGTTTAACTATACCTCCTTGGCAAATGATTTCTGGAGTAATCTTTACCAAATTTATTTTGTCTCTTAAATTGTTCTTCAACTATCTACCTTTCACTTCTGGTTTTGGGTTAGGACATTGTAATGGGATTGTAAGGATTTTGGATGATGTATTTTGAAAATAGCCATTACTAGCTTGTTATGTGTAGCCCTGAGTGTATCTATGTATCTGGAAGCTGTATTTTTATTCAGTGCAAATTATATATTCTAAAGATGAGTAATAGCTCTTTCCTTATGAGGTTTAAATTGTAGCATTTTATGACTATTGATTTACTTTCCTTTTTATTTCCTTGATAAGTTCCATCCAGCTATGTTAAGTTTAATATAACAGCCACAGGAAAGCAAAATATTAACAGGCTAATATATGCTCATATATTATCTGGGAGCCTGTTCATAAAATAAAGTTCTTGGAGCTTGTTCTCATCTTTTGATGGAACTAAAAATGTTGGAATACCTAATTCAAGAAGCCATTTTCAGGCACAAAAAGAAAAAAAAAACATCAGGAATAGTCCATGTGAATTTAATATGGAGAAATCGTTGCTTTACCAAACTGATAAGTTTCTACAATGAAATGACCAGTTTGACAGATGAGGGGGAGCAGTGAGTATTCTCTTTCTGAACTTCATTAAGGTCTTAGATACTGTCCCCCATAAAGTCCTCATAGAGAAACATAAGCTGGATGGGCAAGCAGTGAGGTAAATAAAAAACTGGCTGAATGGTATGTCCACAGGGCAGTGATCAGTAGAGGTTAGTGGTGAATAGAGTACTCCACAGGTTAATAGTGGGTCTAGCCCTGTTTAACATCTTTGCCAATGACTTAGATAATGAGGCAGAGTGTAATCTCAGCAAGTTTGCATATGATACAAAACTGGATGGAAGTGGATGATTCACCAGGTCACTGAGTGAAAACAGCAGACTGGAGAGATGTTCTGTTATGTACTTCATGCAGAAGAAATGTCTTAAACCTGGTGAGGAAGAACTCTTTGTTACAGACAGTGGACTGTCTGGAAAGCATCTTTACAGAAAAAGCACTGGAGGTCCTGTTTGGACATGAGTCAGCAATGTGCCCTTGCAGTATGAAGGCTAACAGTTCTTGGCTGCACTATGTAAAGTGTTGCCAGCAGATCAAGGGAAGTCATTCTTCCCCTCTACTCAGCCCTGGTGAGGTCATACCTGGATGTCTAGTTTGGGTTCCCTTAAACCCAACAGTAAGAGAAATAAGGACATAGATGGACATACTAAAAGGAGTCCAGTGCAGAGCCAACAGGATGCTCAGTGGTCTGTAGCACTTCACCTATGAGGACAAGTTGAGAGTGCTGTGACTGTTTAGTCTGTAGAAGGAGAGGCATCTGTTTTTCAGTGTTGATAAATACCTGAAGGGAGAACACAGAAGGAGTGGAACTGGGTTCTTTTGATTGGTGTTTAGCAGCAGAACAAGAAGCAATAGGCACAGACTGAAACACAGAGTGTTCTACCTGATCTTCAGGATTCACTTCTTTACAGGTAGTTTGTGAAACACTGTCGGAGAATACCCAGAGAGATTGTTTTTCCTTCTTGGATATCTTTAAAATTTATCTGTACATGATCCTGTCTGCTCTGGGTGGCTCTGTTTGAGTAGGAGGTGTTAGAGTGGATGACATCCAGACATTAGTACTGTTAGCTTTCTTTTAATCATTACTAATTAAATAATAATGCTAATAAAAATATCCAAATTGCAATAATAGAAAATTTGTAAACTTTGGTCCAAAACTCCACACCATATTTAGGTAGTGTGCAGAATTGGATGTGCAGTAGCTGTGCTTTGATCCTGCTCAGCCTCTTAGGGTCCCTTTCTGTTTAGTCACCAGTTGCTCTTTAGTAGTATGCTATTCTGTCTAACACCTGATTCCTAGAGCTGCGCAGGATTGATGACATTCAGGTTCTTTTTTCCTTTTTGAGATCCAAGTAGCTTTTTAAAACTCAGTTTTATTATTTCTCTCAGCAGAGCTTTTATACAAGGTGCCCTTGCTTCTGGGGCTCATATTTCCATCAAGTTCCAGGTTCTCCTTATCTAACTAGTATGTTATTTTGGGCTATGTTTTCATCTACCTAGTCACAGAGTTGTAGAATTCCTAATGTCAGATGAGACCGTTGTCAAAACCCCTGTTCAAATCAGAATTACCTGGAGATCAGGACCATGTCCAGTTGGATTTTGAGTATACTTCAAAGTTAAAAACAATCATTCTGGCAGCTTGTTCAGTCACCTTCACAGTAACGTTTGTGGCAATAGGACAAGGGGAAATGGCCAGAAACTGCAGCATAGGAATTTCTGCACAAATATGCATAAGAGCTTCTTTACAGTAAGGGTGATGGACCACTGGAACAGGCTGCCCAGACAGGTTGTGTATTCTCCATCTCTGGAGATATTCAAGACCCTCATGGATGCCTACCTGTGCAGCCAGCTGTAGAGGGCCTGCTTTGCAAGGGTGTTGGACTCGATGATCTCTCGAGGTCCCTTTCTAGCAGTTACAATTTTGTGATTCTGTGATTTTTTTCCATGTTTAAACAGAATTTTTTATGGTCCAGTCTATGTCATTTGCTTGTTGGGCATAACAAGAAAAGTCTAATTTTTTTTTTTTTTTTTTACTCTCATCATAGGTATTAAGGCACATAGATAAGATTTCCCTTTAATTTTTCTATTCCAGGATGAAAGTCCCAGCTCTCTCAGCCTTTCCTTATATGAGAAATGCTCTAGTCCATTAATCATCTTCCTGGCGATTTGTTTTCTCTCCAGTGTCTGTATGTACTGGGGAGTCCAGCATTTCAGATGTGGCCTTGTCAGTGCCTGAGTAGAGGGGAAGAAGGAGGTCTGTGTGATCCCATATTACACTGGTGAATATAACAATCTAGAGATGCTTTTCCCTTTTGTTATAGCTCTTTTTCTTGTTGTCACCAGTGCCAATACTTGGGGCAGTACATGACAATGTACCGTTACTGAAAGATTTAAAATGCCTTCAGGAAGAATGATTGTTGCAAGGAACCTTGCCAACTGTTTACTTTTAAAATAAAATAACAGACAAAGAACCTGTATTGCACATAGTACCAACATATCTTTTCCATTCTAGAAAGTTTCTGGTAGAAATGCATCCTCAGTTGTTACACTCACTCAAGCCAGAATTTGCAACTACCTCCCAAATTCAATGGTCTACAATTTTTAAACTTCTGAAGTTTCAGCTAGGCATGCTGGATCAAAAATATAAGATAATAAGCAAAGTAAATTCTTCAGTCTTACTTGGATGAAAACTGGGGGCTCAGCCAGCAAGACTACAATTTGTGCCATGTACCCAAGCATCATGGTGCAGGAAACATTGCTGCGTTCATTTTTAAAAAAAGAAATGTATTGAAAATTTCTTTCACTAATGGAAAATTTTCCATGAACACTAAAATGAAGGCTTACAGTGGAAGCATGAAAAAAGACATGCTGTTTGGTGGGTTTTATTCCAAACGACAGCAAATTGTTTCTAGCTAGTTAATTCTAAGGAACTTCCACAGGAAATCTTTGTTTTGATGGTTTCAATTTAAATAAAGAACAGAAGTGTTTCTGTTTTGTCATTTACTCTTAAAGTTAGGATATTAGTCAGTGTCATTCTCAGTGTTTGGACTACTTTTTGTTGATCTGATTTCCTGTTCTGTCTGCTTTGAAGTCAGAATTCTAAACTTTGCATGACCAAAAAAAAAAAAACCCGCAAAAAAACCAAACCAAAACAAAAAAACAGAAAACATGTCACAGTTGTGCCCTTTTCATATCATGCCACTACTCTGGACATAAAATCTTGCTCTATTGATTTATGTAGTTCTTGTGTCTGAAACATGGAAGGTTTTGATTATGCGTGTGGCGTCATGGTATTTCTTATAGGACATTGTGATATCTTGGATACTGGCAAAGCATAGAATTTGGAAAACAGTGAAAATACAAGATGCAGACTCATGAAATTTCCTCACAAAGTGGATTTCTTAGTTCAAAATGCATTATTTTGTTATTTACCAGCAAGAAGAAGAATAAGAATCAAAACTGTATTCAGTTTCAATTAGTTTTCAATTGGTTGAGTTCTATAACAGTGTGAGAAAAAATGCATATCATTTTAGGAAAGTTTTTTTTTATAAAACATTCAATCAAAAACTCCAAAGCCTCTTTAAGCATTCTATTAGATAATCATCATCACATATGAATAATTTACTTAGCATGTTTGTTTATTGCAGATGAAATATGAGTGTAATTATCTTCTATAAACTTTCCTTGTCCTTTTGAAAACTTACATTGTAATGAATTTTCTACTCTTGCTAGTTTTCTGCAGTCAACAACTTTCACTGGTAGATATCAAGGTTTTATAGATTTGGTACCGGCTTCCATCTGTTTGGGCTAATGAAAGATGGACTACATGGGCAACATTTTCCTAGCAATGATGCCATTATAGTAGCTGTGAAACAGTGAGTTATTTCCACTGGTGCTTATTTTTATGAGTGCAGTGTTCATCACTAGTGAAAATGTATATCTAATGGTGGTGATTATATTAAGAAAGCGTTTTGTAGCTGAGAATTTTCTCTATTAAATAGTGTCATTGTGCTCTTTGTGATTCTTGTAGTTTCCATGAAAGTACATATGAAGAATTACTTTCAAAGTGACCTACACATTTGAACTCATAATTTGTATTATATTTGAATACACAACAGATGTATTTTCAGTAAAATAAACACAGAAAAATAAAACTGGATATTCTAGCATTGTGTTGCACACTCAAATGATCACTTCTTTAAGTAATGAAGTTTGAAATCATATCCTCTATTCTGAAGCCATACTTCAATAATGTTTTCATTAATAACTTATAAGTCAGCACCAAAAATACTTTCATAAATTATCCAGGGCTGTTTGAACTTTGACAGTACACATTTAAGCATTCACTGCTCATCTCTGACAGTGCTTATTCATCTGCTATTTAACTATGTTAGTGCTGTTATCTGTATAAAGCATCATCTGAAGCTTAGAAAGTAAAAGGAAACGAAAATGGATTTTGCCATCTTATCTGTATGCCAAAGTATATTACCAAAAGTGGTCATTTCTTTAAGATTTACAGTGAATTACCTGAAAATGTTTTTATTCTGCATATAATCTTTTGTGCATGCTGATTTTCAGTGGACAGATGGACAGCCACAGTGATGTTCTTGAGGTCTTCTGTTGCAAAGAACATACAGGTATGCCTATTTCGAAGTGTTTGATAATAAGCATACTTATAGAATCATGGAATCATAGAATCCTTAGAGTTGAAAGGGACCTTTAAAGTCCATCTAGTCCAACTCCTCTGCAGTGAACAGGGACATCCACAGCTAGGTCAGGTTGCCCAGGGTCTGATCCAGCCTTACCTTGGAAGTTTCCAGGGATGGGGATCAACCACATCTCTGTGCAGCTGCTCCAGTGCCTTACCACCTTCATTGTTGACTGGAAATTGTTGCATTCTTTCTACTTCATCAACAGCAGAGATCCCAGAAAAATTGGAGATAATTTGAACTGGATGTGAAGTTAGAGTAGGGTTTTACTGCTGGTGGTGCGCAGATAATAAAATTGGAACTTAAAACACTACGTCTGAAATTTAAGTGTAGTGTCAGTGGCTTTCAGATTAACATTTCTGATGACAATTCTTTCATTTATTAGCAGTTGGGCAGGGAATCTTAGAAAATTCATTGGGTTTTATAAAAACTTAAGTACTCTCTTTTTTAAATGAAAACATAAAATCATAGAATCATTTAGGTTGCAAAAGGCCTCTAAGGTCAAGTCCAACCATTAACCTAGCACTTTCAAGACTACCTCTAAATCGTGTTCATAAGCACCACATCTACACATCTTTTAAATACATCCAGGGATGGTACTCAGCTACTTCCCAAGGAAGCCCTTTCCACAACCCTCTCTATTGGCTGTATATTCTGCCAGGTGTCAGTCAATACCCACAAATCATGTCTATTCTCAATATTCTATATAACTACTCAGAGTCCTATGTTCTCTGCATGGGTTCATGATGGAAAGTGGAATTGTTTTTTCTCTCTGGCAGAAAAGAGAAATGTGGCAAGAGCAGATAAGCCTCCTTCTGCCCTGCAACAAAAAGTGCTAATGTAACATCTGACTAACTAAGGATTACATAAGGAAATATTTTTTACAAGTCCCACAGCTTGCTATTTGTGCTTAAGCAGTGTATATTGGATCATAACGTGTTTACTAATTGTAAACTGGAGGTAAGTGATGAGTAGTTCATGGTAGATTTTTTTTGAAAGTATTCAGTCAAGAATACTTAGAGTACTAAAATGTTTGGATTCATTAGAAGAATTCAGTCTTCATCCTCCATTAAAAGAAAATTGAAAAGTGTCCTGATATTTACATTTTAGTAGGAAACTTCTTTTAATCAAGTGTATAAGATGACCTGGCAAAACTTTATGTAATTCTGAGCGAGTGTTACAGAGCTTAGGCCTCAAACTGAACTTCCCCTTCTGCTTTCCCTGCTTAACTTATGTTTTGGCTTCTGTCCCACACATCACAGGACTTACCCAGATAATACCACACCTTCCCTCATTATTTTTGCCAAGTACATATGCATAAGTCAAATATTCAGCTGTATGGGCATCATTCTCAGGTTGCTGTGCCAGCACTGATGTCCCCTGATTAAATGGTTCTGAAAGTCGTAGATGTTCTAACTATTGTTCTCAGAGAATAAATGTTCCCACTGTTCCTGAACCTTCATTTTCCTTACATAGCAACTGTATTGCAGTTTCTGATTTCAAATTTAGTTTCCAAGTTCTGTCCTTCATAATTAATTTAACGAATGCAGACTATCTAAGCAGTGAACATGTGTGAGTGTCTTCGTTGCATTTCACCTTGTCTTCTAGAAGATCAGTATCCAGTAGAGTTGGAAGGACACAGAGGAGCACTTTTGACAATTCTATTCTTCTTATGGGTACAAAGTGTTTAGCTGTTGCCTACAAAAAGGTTTCTTTCAGATTCTGGGTAGATTTCTTGATGTATTTGTTGATTTGTTTTGTGGTAGATTTTTCTTTTATAATTATCACTACTGTTATTTTGTGGAAGAGTTTCACTTTTAGAATTCTGCTGTGTATTTCTTAGTTGATTTCAGGGATTATGCTAACAGTATGTTTTTTTCATACTAAAACTGAAAATGAGGATGCAGAAGTCTGGGGATTTTCTGATTAATTTACAGTCAGCTCCAGTGTGATGATATGTGTACTTGTGAAGAAAAGATTTGCCCTGCCACTGAATGTGAGTGGTAGTTGCCCTCATAACAGTTACTAAGGTTAATTTGGTATACAGTATAGAAAAGAGAAAATGCAAAGGATGACTCCAGTTGGCATTTTCTTCTTTATAGTAAAGGAGGGGCTTTGCTAATTTGTTTTGGCAGTCACACATACACTGACCCCATCCTTCTGCTAACAACAAACAGGCAGTAATCCAGTGAAATAGAAGTACTTTTTTTGGAGTTCTTGTTGTTTTACAGATTTAGTCAGTTTTAAGCAGGCTTTTTCTTGTGTTTAATTTTTATTACCACTTGTTACAGTGCTTCCTATTACATACTCAACACCATAAATTGTTACTGACATCAGCTGGGACATCCTATCGCAGCAGATTTTCCATTAGGAAGTTACTTCATTGTTTCCTTCTATTTAATACCAAGAAAAAGGGGAATTTTTAATAAATTAAAAAACAAAACAAAGTTTAAATGTAAAGAATGCATTTCTACTGCTGGTTACCTAATGTGAGGTTTGAAATAATGAAGGCAATAGGGAAATTCAGTTCAAGGAGAAGAATTCAGTGCCCTGTTTGCTCATATTCCATAAACACAATTTTGTTCTGTCAGATACCAGTCTAAATTTAGCATGATGAAATGTGAACGCTGGATTATTTCTGAAACTCTTGTAATCCACAGAGGTTGGTAGCACTGTTACCAGTGCTAGCTATTTCTTTATTGCCAGTTGAGGGCCATGGAATGTATAGGACCTATGAAAATGGAGAACATAAGTTGTGGGCATGTTTAATTTTTTTAATTTTATTTTTATTTTATTTTGCTTTTTCTCTCCTTGCCTGCTTCCCTGCTTAAAGGGAAGGAAGAAAATAGTGTTTGAGAGGAAGATTGGGCAGGATTAGGAATCTAATTTGCAATGTAGGACTCCTATGCAAGTTCTTGTAGACTATGCTCATGTTATAACAGTTAAAAGACATTTATTTAGTCTGATTTAGACTTTTTAAGGTAGATTACATTTTCTATTAGTATTTTAGGTGAAAGTAACTACCAGACAGATCTCTTTGAAGATTTCTGCTTGAAATATAATATACATCTTCAAACAACAAACATAATAATTTCCATCTTGTAGTGGTTGAAAAGCAGAACTTAGCAGTTATTGAAAGAGTGAGAAGAAAGAGAGATGGAGAAAGGCTTGGAAAACTTCAGGATGTGCAATTATTACTAGCTCATTGCTATTATTTATCTTAATTATTCAGTAATTTTTTAAGTCATAAAGGAATTTCAAAACAATCAAGACTCTTGAAAAGCAGAGGAACACCGCTGTGTTCCATTATGCACTTTGTCACTGCCTACACATTCTCTGCATGTACATGTCAGTCTTCCTGTGCAAGTCCTTTAACTATTGACTACTGAAGATCTATTTTAATTTGCATTTTCATTAATCTATTAAATAACAGCTTAGAAGCTGCTTAGATTCTGTCATTCATGAATGAGCTTTCCGTTCTTTAGAAACTGCAGGGAACCTTTAAAAATTAGAACTGATTATTAATCTCCTTATATTAGAACTGCTTTAATCGTGGCTGTTATTTTACTTTTTGACCAGCTTTTATGTATTGCATAGGTAATTATTCTACTGCCATATAACTGCCAACATCATTGGCCATGTAAAGTGTTGTTTCTTTTCCTTGTGACTAAAGCCAGCTGTAGACTATCCAAAAAAGAGTGAGAGAGTTTTTGCAATTCTGTTCTGAGGCTAGGCACAGGCTGTTTCTCTACTCTCACCATAATTTTTATCTCAGAAATGTTTTTTGTCTGGGTTATTTTTTTTACTCCATTTTCCCATTTAGAGTGCAGATGGTGAGAATCATAAACACACAGAAAAAATAAATGCCCAGTTGTTTTCCTAGCCTGCAGCTCTGCTGAACCTGCTGTGCACAAATGCCTGAGGCTTTTCAGCAGACATTACTGGGTACCAAAATATATAAATATTATATATTTATATATATATAAAATATGTTTTATATATAATATAAATAAATGTGTTGTTATATAATATAAATATAAATGTGTTGTTCTGAGCTAGGTGACTAGGCTTTTCTTTTGGTCCCCCATTGGAAGTAAGGAAACTTCAGGAGTGAGAGCAGACTTCCCAAGAGCAAGTTTTGAAGATCTGAATATCTCCAGTTACAGCAGAGTTCTCTTTCTGCTTCAATGATGAATCTTAGAGGACTAAGCTGAATGGAATCAAAGCCAATTTACTTCTGAATACCAGCTTCCTATATAAAGATGTAGTGTATTTTAAAATCATTTCATATCAATTCTCTTGTAATTATTCTTTGTGCACTGGCAATTTAATTCCCACGAATTCATTTCTTACACAAGAGGCATTCTCTTCACTGTGGAGAACACCTGGGCTTTGCAGGAAGTACTCAGCATGTGGGAAATAATGAAAGAAAGCAGCACAAGAATGAGTGTTGAGCCTTAAAGGGTGGTGTCTAAGCATCACTTATGTGCCGGAAATTTTAGTTTACAGTTTTTAACTGCCCACAAGAATATTAGAATCTGGATACTTTTGTTTGCTTGGCAGCACCAAAAATGCATTACACTGTAGAGAGCTATTATTATAATAAGGAATAATTATTTCAAATAAATAATAATGAATTATTATTTCTTTGAAAATTGCAGGAAAGGAAGCTGTCCCTTCATGTTTTTTTCCATTTAACACTGTTGAAATAGTTTTTTTGGAACTGCATAAAAGTATACAAAGATTTTGATTAGTGTTTTTTTCCCCAGGAATGATGTGGAGAAAATACAATTTTACTTGGTGCTGCTGTACTCAGTGCGGAATTGATTGAGGAAAGGGATTAACTGTGATACGGATGTAAAAGAAAGTCAGAACTGAGCTGAAAGTTTTCAATTATGTTCTTGTTGTACAAGAAGCTTGACACATTTTCCTCTGGAAGGTTTCAGGTGTTACAGTTTAAGAGTCAGCTTTGCATCTGTTGGATATATAACTTCTTAAAAGCGTCAGAAGCTTTCCAGTGCTTTGCTTAATTTCTTTCTCACTGGCTGAGAATGCTTTTGTCTTTCATTTTGTGTAAATGAGTTGTGTGCTTTGAGTGGCATCTCTTTATGTAAATCAACATACAAATCTTGAAATGTAAATAAAACACTTTGATTTGTTATAGGAATTATGTAAAATGAAGAATCTTATTGTGAGAACATTAATCTAAGTATAATTAAAGGACAGATAGAAGAATCCTCATGTCCTGATTTTTCGTGGGGCCTTCAACCACAATGACATCTGCTAGAGGATGGTAGAGCAGGATGTGAACAATCCAGTTTTTGGAGAGAATCAGTGACAACTTTCTGACTTAAATGAATCAACTTTTCCTGTATTGTTTTTTTTTTGTTTTGTTTTTTGTTTTTTTTTTTACACAAATAACCTTTTTTAACTTACTTGTAATAACAGCATTCATACATCTTGGAGGTAAACAGTCACATTGTAAAATCTCCCTTTATCTAGTGCTTCTTTAATGGATGGCATTAAACAGTGATTTTATGCCTCCAAAGTATATAATCACATCGTCTTTTATTGCTTTATTATCTATACTCTCCAGAATGCGTGCATTTTATAATCCTATTACCACTTTTGTTATTTATTTTGTGGGAGCTATTGGGAATAGGTGAACGGTTGGACTGGATGGTCTTTTAGGTCTTTTCCAACCTTGGTGATTCTATGATTCTATGATTCTATTTATGATTTATAGCCTAAATCGTGTTCTCCATTTTCTTAATTCCCACTGCCTGAAGCTTTAACAAACAAGTCCCAAGTTGTGAGTATCCATTTGTTTTCCAATTATTTTAATTAAAAATATATTCAATCGAAATCTTGTTTATGCAATTCCATCCTTAAATGATACTCTGTTTAGCTTAATTTTTCCCAGAATGCATATTGGTATGACTGCTTCATATTGAAGCTCTTTTTGAAAGCCCTACCATTTTCTCACATGCTCTGTTGAAATGTGCTTCAAAAGACTTGTTTCGTTTTAAGCTAATGACCCCTGAAGACTTTTTTAGATAGCTTATTAGAATGGAGAAACAAAAAGCACGTGTTGTTGGATTTGCACAGAGATATTGTATTCTGTGCTTATAACGAGGCAGAGCTCACAAAAAAGGAGTTGCTGGAAGGAAAAATAGAGAAGGAAGACTGTGCACTCTACTTAAGGTCAGGGTAGGGAGCAGAAAGCTTTTAAATTAACTTGTGTTTTGCATTATGAAAGGTCAAAGGGTAAAATTGAATGTCTCTGTTTTCTACTTACATACCAGTTTGATAAGCTTTTAATGCAGGCTAACCGGATTGGATCAAATAGAACAACGATAAAGAAATAACTTAAAATTTCTTAAAAAATTGAAAAGATATACATGCTACAAAGAACTTAGAATGTAGATGACACTTCAAACCAGACTTAATGGTGGTTTTGGTGCTCATAAAAATGGATACTTGCTTAGCAGTTTTAATTCGTATATAGGCTATAATTTTCCTGTTTAAACTTAATTTGCATAGTGTATAGTTATATATGCCTGATGTTGTGCTTTAAACTAAGGTAAATCAATTTACTTGAAATTTTCTTTAAAAATATTCATAGAGAGCACTGCTATAATGTAATGAGACTGTTTATTCTGACCTCTGTACACATTTAGGCCAGCAGTTCAACCTGGATTTATCAGTGCATTTTTCCCATCAAAAATAAGAGTTTTGCAGGCAGTGGAAAGGGCTCTGTGTTTTGGTGTTGTGGGTGTTTTTTTATTTGTTTGTTTGTTTGTTTCTTCTGTTGTTCTTTTTCCAGATGAGTTGTATCTGAGTTGTATTTACCTTAAAATTGGCCTGCCAGGGCTGCTTTACTGATGACTGTGGAATGTAACATAACATCAGCATTTTACTAAAACAAATTCATTTGAGAATTTGTGTTTCACCTTTGTTCCATCATGTCTCTGTATGTCCCATCTCTCTCAACTAAACCAATAAAATGCCAAAATTAAAACAATCCCAAGCATTTTTTAAAAAAAATAATAGATATGTTAATCTTCTCACAGAAAAAAATATTAAATATTTTTTATTGATTATTGATTGATAGAAAAGAGTGAAACTACTCTTTTCTACAGCCTTCTTCTGATGAGCACTATAGGTAGTGTAGAATAGTGCTGTGCTAGCAGTGTCATAGAGACTGTTGAATGTTACGTTGTGCACGGGAAAGGTACATCTTTGAAAGAATGTCCACAATGGATAATGAAAAAATGGGGGATAAGGTCCTAAAGTAAGAACTGTTTTCAGTGGTATATGTTTTAGAGAAAATGGCTATGACATACAAGTAATAATTGATAACATATTCTACTCTATCTGGGTCTTACTATTATTGTTAATGGTTGAAGTCCTGGAGTCACATGCTGTTTCACTATGGAAACAGTATTTTACTGAAATATAATGTGATGAAATGGAGACTTGGAATATTTTTCTGTTTTGTTAAATCTGAAGATGTGATTTTTACAGAGGAAATTCTTCCACTGTGTGCTACTGATGTATTTTCGACACCTAGTGGTACTGCATGTAAATTACTTTAAGCTTTTTACTGGACATGTTATCTTACTGGCCAATCCTAAAGCTCAGCTGGAATGTATTTTATTGTTTAACTACTGAAAATTTACAGGAAAGGTTTTTAAAAGCTTCAGCTCTGTGCCTGAGTGGATCATGGAGCAGATAGCTCCTTCTGGAAACTATTTTAAGGTACATGCAAGACAAGGAAGTGTTCTGAAACAGCCAGCATCTTCTCCAATGGCAAATTGTACCTGACCAGTCTGGTGACTTCTACAGTGGAAAGACTGCATCAGTTTATCTAAGCTATCTAGCTGACATCCTTATCTCCACGTTGGAGATATACCCATTTGAAGCATGGACTATATGGTGGATAAGAAATAACAGCATCACAGAATCACAGGATCGTAGGGGTTGGAAGAGACCTCTGGAGATCATTTAGTTGCTAAGTAACCCCCTTCTAAAGCAGAAAAGTGTACATGTAGGTTTTGAAAATCTCCAGAGAAGGAAACTCTACAACCTCATTGGGCAGTCTAGACCAGTGTTCTGTCACCCTCGCAGTAAAAAAGTTTTCCCTCATGCTTAGATGGAACTTTCTGTGTTTATACCTGTTGCTCCTCATCCTAATGTTGGACAAAAAAGTGCCTGGCACCATCCTCTTGACAGCTACTCTTTATATATTTAAAAATGCTGATAAAATCCCCTCTCAGTCTTCACCAGGCTGAACAGCACCAATCTTTCCTCCTGAAAGAGTTATTCCTCCAGGCCCTTCAACATCTTTGCAGTCCTCTGTTGGACTATCTCCAGCAGTTCCCTGACTTTCTTGAACCAGGGAGTCCAGAGCTAGGTATAGGACTCCAGATTTGGCCTCAACATGGCAGAGTAGAGAGGGAGAATAACTTCCCCAGATGTAGGACTCTATACTTGCCCTTGTTGAATTTCATAAGCTTCCTCTTTGCACAACTGTGCAACCTGTTCAGGTCTCACTGAATGGCAGCACAGCATTCTGGTGTGTCAGCCATTCCTCCCGGCTTTCTAGCATGAGCAAACTTGCTGATGGTGCACTACATCCCTTTATCCAAGTCATTGATGAGGATTTTGAACTGGACTGGAAACTGAGATTCCCAAGGATCAGTCTTAGCAATAAAGACTGAAGCAAAGAAGGTGCTGAGTAACTCTACCTTCTCAGTGTCCTCTTACCAGAGGCACCCGTCTTCTTCAATGGAGGAGCCACATTTTCCCTAGTCTTACTTATGCTACTGACATACTTACTTAAGCCTTTCTTGTTATCCTTTACCTCCTTCAGCAGATTTAATTCAAAAAGGGCCTGTAGCATTCCTTGTTGCATTCCTGCATGCCCTGAAAATTTTCATATATTCATCCCAAATGACCAGCATTCCAACATTCTGTAGATATTATCCTTTGGTTTGAGTATTATCATGAATTCCTTGCTCATCCATGCAGTTTTTCTGCCTCCTTTGCCTGGCTTCTTATTTTCAGCTATGCACTGATATTGAGCTTGTAAGAAGTGATGCTTGAATGTCAACAAGATCTCCTGGGAAATCATACTTTCCAGTGCTATATCCGTGACATCCAAGTAAATTTTTAAAAGAGTCCCAGTTAGCTCTCCAAAATTCTGGGGTTGCAATCCTACTTTTTGCCCTATTTCTTCCATGTAAAATCCTGAACCTCACTATCTTGTTGCTGCATACAAGGCTTCTCCCATTCTTCACAACCTCAATCAGCCCTTCCTTGTTTGTAGGAACAAGGTCCAGCACACATCTTCTCATTTGCACCTCCACCACCTGCATCAGAAAAATAACTTCAATGCATTGCAGGAACATCCTGGACCACATGCATCTGGCAGTGTTGGTTTTCCAGCAGTTATCAGGGTGGTTGCCAATGAGAACCAGTGCCTATTAATGTAAGGCTACTTTCAGCTGTCAGTAGAAGACCACATCAACTTCTTCCTCCTGATGAGGCAATCCATAGTAAATACTTAGAATGATGTCACTCATATTGTCCTCCCCTAATTCTCATCTAAAAACTCTGTCCATTTATCTTTCATTCCTAGACAGAGCTTATAACATTTCAATTGCTCTCTCACAGGCAGAGTGCCTTACCTTGCTGGTCTGTCTTTCCTAAAAAGGAAGTAGCCATCCATGGCGCTGTTCTAGTCACATGAGCTGTTCCACCATGTTTCCATGATCACAATGAGATTATGTCCCTGCAACAACACACAGATCTCTAGTTGCTTTTGTTTATTCCCCATACTGTATGCAGACACTTCAGAGAAGAAAAGGGAGCAGAGGATGCAGGTTTCCCTTAGAGCGTACAAAAGAGTCCCCCACATCTGTACACATGCTTGAAATATCTGGCCTTCTGGCTCATGTCAGGGGAGGCAGCTAAGGAACGTTCATCACTGTTCTGGTTGACCTGATTCTTTACCCAGTTAGTTGCAATGATGTGTATTGCCATTTTTTACCTTATTCCACAAGCCCTACAGTTTAATGCCTGCCTCACAAAGTTGTGTAGCCTCCTGCCACAATTGCCCTGTTTCTTCTACACAGTTGGATCCCATCCCTCCCTGGCAGGTTATAAAATTCATAGAAAGTCCCACTGTTGTAAAAGCCAAAACTCTAATGTTGGCACCAGCCATGTAGCCGAGAATTGATATGTCCATTTCTGTCTTCCGTCTTTCCTCCAACTGGCAAATTGTACTGTGCACCAGTTTTCTTCAGTTGTGCTCCCAGAGCTTTACACTATTCTTAGATTCTGCCCACATTGAGTCTTCCAGCTTCGTGCTATCATGAAAGAGCAATAGTGGATTGTAGTCCATTATCTTGATAAGCTGCAGCACTCTCTTGGCAATGTCCCTGATCTTGGCTCCCAGGAGGCAGCAAAACTCTTGTGATTCATTGTCAGGTTGGGAGAAGGGATCCTCAATGCCTTTTAGTGGGGTGTCACCTACTATAAGCATGGGGCATTTAGTTTTACAGTATCCACTGCAGGCTGTCTGAATGGTTTCTTCTTGTAGATCTGAGGTTGCAGAAAGAGGATTGTGGTCGGTGGTTATTGTTTAAGTGGAGGTTGGTGATGAATGGTGTCCCATAGGCATTCATCTTGAGATCAGTGCAGTTTAATATATTTTTCAATGGACAGTGGAATCAGGTGCACCCTTGGCAAGTTTGCAGATAAGACGAAGGGATCTGCAGGCTTATGTGAACCTAATGAGGTTTGATAAGGCCAAGTGCAAGGTGTAGCGCCTGCGTGAGGACAATACTGTACATGAGTGCAGACTGGGAGAGGAACTCTCTGGAAGCAGCCCTGCAGAGGACTTCAGGAATCTGGTGGACAAAAAGCTAGACATGAGGTAGTAGTGTGCACCTGCAGCCTGGAAGGCCAACGGTATCCTGGGCTGCATCAAAAGAAGGGTGGCTCGCAGGAGGAGGGAAGGTATTGACCACCTCTGCCCTTGTGAGGCCTTATCTGGAGTACTGCATCTAGATCTGCTGCCTCCAGCAAAAGAAAGGGATGGAGCTGTTATAATGGGCACAGAAAAGGTCAGAAAGATAATCAGAAGGCAGAGAAGGCTCAAGGGAGACCTCATGGTAGCCTTTCAGTACTTAAGCGGAGCTTATACACAAGATGGAAATTGACTTTTTACATGGTTTGATAGTGATAGGACAAGGGGAATGGTTTTAAACTAAAAGAAGGGAGATTTAGGTTAGCTGTTAGGAAGGTTGGTGAGTCACAGGCACAGGCTGCCCAAAGAAGTTGTGGATGCCTGGAGGCATTTAAGGCCAGATTGGATGGGTCTCTGGGCAACCTGATCAAGAGATGAGCTTCAAGGTCCATACCACTTAATAAAACCAAGCTGTAGCAGCATACTCCTGTTTAGAGTTTTGTTGCTCTCAGTGTACATGCAGGTATAGAACTGCGGAAGCCTCAACAAGAATCAAAGGGAAGATCAAACTAGAAAGCATCATCCATATAAGAACTGAAATGAGGTGGTGATAACACTTCAGTCTAGAAAAGCTGTAGCTGAAGGGGAGTATGATAAGAGATTAATAAAACCAACAGTGTGTAGAGAAGGTTGATGGGGAAATTTATGAACTATGAAAAGCATGTATGAAGGTGGAAGGATCCAGGCTCCAAATGAATGTTAAAGTTTTAGAGCTCTGAAAGCCCTTACTAAAACATTTTGAGGATGAAAAATGTTTCCATGACTTTAAAGACTTGCCAAGTACTTGAGATACAGTAGGGTTGGTTAGCTAATAGATAACATTACCAAGCTCAAAGTTTTAAGATACAGGGAGGGTTTTGTAGGAGAGATATTGTATATTCTTTCCATGTTTTTACTGCAAGACTAAAACATGGCCACCACTTACAGACTGTGAAATACAAGCCATTGCCTGAATGACAGTAGATGTGAGTCTGTACAGACATTTTCCTGTTGTAAGTCTAAGAGGAGAGAGCTGAGGAACAAGGCTTTCATCCAGAATAATATTACAGTACTGCTTAAAGCAATATGTAAATACAAAAAATCTATATGAAAGACGTAAGTTCCCCAATGACTTTATAATATCTGCTTGTTAATCTTTTTTTTAATAGTATCATTATTTCATATAGTAGTTGAAAGTAACAAGTGTGCTTTATGTAATGTGAACTAGCAAGTTTTGCGTCAGTATTTGTATAAAAGTCAGTAGAAACATTAAACTAAGTAACATGACCTAAAGTTAAAATTATTCTCCAAGTTCAGAATTATTGCAGACTTTATTATTAAGATATAAACAGTACATAAACTTTGCACAGTCTTTCATCGATGAGGAATTTCATCTATAAACAAACATTTCTATTTCTTGTTCTCACCTGTCTTGCTTATTTTGTAATATGGCTTCAACCTACTGGATGCTTATGTTAATTTCTGTAAGATGTATTATAAAAAGATACTTCCATGCTTTTTTTTTTAAAGAGAAAACCAAACAAAGCTACCAATATTTTGATTAAAACATATAGATTATAGGAAACTAAAAAATATTACCGCAGTTAATGATGACTACTATGTGGTGGGATAAGAAGCACGTCTTTGTATATGTATTTACAAATATTTTCTACTTCTGGAATCTGCAAAGCCTAAACTGTTGTAGTTTTTTTTCTCTCTTCTTCTTCCCACCCCACTTCACAGGGACAGGAGAAAGTGGAAAGAGTACTTTCATTAAATAAATGAGGATTATTCATGGATCAGATTATACAGAAGAAGACAGGAAAGGCTTCACAAAACTGGTTTATCAAAATATATGTACTGCCATGCAAGCTATGATCAGTGCCATGGACATGCTGAAAACACACTACACATCTGAAGAAAATGAGGTAAGACAGTACAAAGAAAATTCAAGTTTCAGTGCATGAAATTTCAGCCTGTACATGAGTGATCTGACTCATAACTAACTGCAAGAAGAACATTAAATTCTGCATTTCATGCAATGAGTTTGATGTCCCACAATCTGAATGTGAAGACAGGCAGGGAAAGATGGGTAAGGGATGGAGGATGGGCAGGGAGAGAGGATATTCACTGTTACAAGTTGGTAACAAGTAATGAGCACCAGTAATTTTCTTTTGTAATCTAATTTATGAGTTAATAATACATGGTGGCTTGTCAGTAGCACTCCAGAATGAGAAGCTTTGGGTATATTTTATAGGGAAGAATTAGAATTAATAAATAGAGGTATGCCTTGAAACATGCTATCTTTTGTATTTCAAAGTAACCTCTATGAACTTAATTAACTTGAATATGAGAATGTCTTCTCCAAGCTTTTTTTCTTTTTTTGTTTAAACTTACAGGAATTATTTTTGTTTCAGTGCTTAGTATTGTGGAATTATGCAAAAAAAAAAAAATCTGCTTCAGTTAAACAATTTCTTGTTCTATTTTGTCTGCTAAGTCAGTTGCTTCTTTTTTCTTAATTTTATTTTTGTTATGAAATACAGACAGGTTTTTAAACAAGACTGGTTTTAGAATATGGAGATTTTGCTCAATATCATGAACATCATGTAAGCAATTTATTAGATGTTATTTCTTTGAATTAAGAGGGATTTCCAAGTATCTAATTTTTGGTGTTAAGATAGGAAAGACTACCTGTAGGGAGTGTCAAGAAGTAAAGTTGTAGAATCTGTGGATTGGTATTTTTAATTGAAGTATCATGAAAAAAAAAAACGTAAGCAAGCTACTTTTCATTGAAAAATATGATTGAATGAAGAATATAAAGAACAAAATTATGATTAATACTTTTTGCTGTTTAGTTGTTTTGTATTTTGTATTCTTCTTTGGGTAATGAAAAAGGATAGGAAATGTTATTTGAAGTAGAGATCTAGGTAATTACATTTTTTTTTAATCACAAAAAGAACAAATGGTATCAACAGGAACAAATTCTGGAGTTGAGAGAATTGAGAAGTAGGGATTTCCTACAGAATAAAAAATTCTGCTTGTAGAACACCTCTAGAAATTGTATTTATAAATGTAAACTTGTGAAAAAGTAATTCATTTTAATTTTGTATTTTCATGAAAAGGGATGATGGTAAGAATTTATTTGAAGAACTACATTTCAAGTACATCCTACCAAGTTTTGGGATTTGTGTTTCTTTTCATTTCCAAAACAAATCTGTATAGGTTTAGTAGATACCAAAGTTTTTCTCATTCTTTGCTCTGAGCACTGGGCTGGATACGTTCCCATAACACAGTATTCTGGGTAAATTGTGTTCTTGCTGGTTGCTGTGCCACCATTGTCTTCCATTTCAGAAGGTTGTAATGCCATTTGCACAGTTTTTGAAGAGGCACAATTAGGTCTGGTGTTTCCTTATTGAAAAAGCTTATTAAAAGACCTGCTAAGAACAGTTTTACGTGCTCAGGTTTGTTGGCTTTAGAAAGCGAATCATTTTTGCTTCCATGTAGAGAAACTCCTGAGCGATAATTCGGTAATAACCGTGTTCGTGTTACTGTCACCTGCAGGAGACAGCTGCAAATATGCCTTTCATTTAGGTGGTGAATTTAAGACAAAGTACTATGAATCTTGTATTTGATTCCATGAAATGATTGTAAGCCTGTAATAGGCAGCTATTGACAACACAGTGATTAAATAGAGGAGCTATACAGCTCTGGTGTCAGAGTTCTATTGCAACAGTGTGTCCAGTGGCCATGGTGTAATTATCCAGTGGTCTCCACGTTTCAGTTTGTTGATTTTCCCCACATCATAACTTCTTTTTCCTGAAAAAAAAAAAAAGAAAAAAAAAAGGATTAAAAAAAAAAAAAGAAATCCCTCCGACCCTGTTATTTATTTGTTTGTCTGATTGACTTTTTTGATTTGCTTTTCTTAACATTCATGTTGTTCTTTGACCAGGTCAGGTTTCCTCTTCCACTGTGGGCCCTGGAGTTCCCTGCTGCCAAACGTCTCTTCACATGATGCTTTTGTAGTGAAAAACAGATTGTTCTGTGCTGAGTGTCTCAGCCCTGTAAATGCAAAGTGCAAATCTATAACTTATGGATATACAGAGTGCCCAAATAAGCCTCTTAACATTTGCAAATAAAAGCAAGTTTTATAAGAGGGCTCTAAAGGGTTTTTACTGATGTTGTCAGCTACAAGTATTAAGTTGTTTGCCTTTCTACAGGTGCTAAACAAGATGCTAACTAAAACTATTTGTGCTGCATTTACACAGGAAGAAGGGTTTGGTTTCTGTTGCTCTTTAAGTTTCCTGAACCTTTCATATTAATTAAGCAAACAATTTTTATCCTAACTTCATCAGTTATGTTCTTTGAGATATTTTAACTCATCCTCAGTTTTCACATTCTGGCTAAAGAGGATTAATCTTGCAAATGCTTAGGAACCTAATATTTTAAGGCATAATTGTAGTACTAATTGAACCCTACTTGATTGAACATACTTGATGCTACTTTAGTGGAAGTACCCAGGATTTGAAAAATTTTCAGGTATTGATTCACAATTTAAAAAATAATAATAATAATAATAAATGACTAACTCTTTGATCCTGATGATTTCCTGGATCTTCTATTACCAGTAATTAATTTTATTTGACATTTACCTGTGTTGAAGAGTAGAATGCAACTTCTATGAAGTTATGAAAACGGAAGTTGGTAGATTCCTCTTATCTGTTGATAAATTAAATATATTAAATTACACTTCTAAGAAAATATTATACAACTGGTAGGGGTCAGACACCTAATGCTGCTAGGATTTAAGGTTATTCATGTATTTCTTTATGTCTTCATTCTCTTTAAGAAATGCTTAGCTTACTTTTTGTATTTTTTTTTTTGCTTGCTATATATTTGTTTATATATATATATATAAACAAATATATATATATATATATATATATATATATATAACAAATATATATATTTGGGTTTTTTTTGTTTGCTATAAAATTTTGTAGTTACTCATTCTGAGCACACCCTACCATGCTGCCAGTCTCATGTCTGATCATTTGTCTGTGTTTTTGGAATGTATATTTTTATTGTTATTTTTTTCTGTTATACCTGCTCTATAAAACTTCCTAATAGAGTTGATCTAGCTTGGTTTAGGGGAGTGAGACTTTTATTATTGGAGTACTACAGTAGATGGGTACAAGCTCTTCAGAAAGGGTAGGCAAGGTCTTTCTACTTAACAGGCAAACTTCACCATAAGATGAAGAGATTATGCAAACTAAGAGAGGAGTATGTATGTAGCCAAATTGGTACAGAATCTTTCAATATGAGACAACAAACATAAGTGAGGCCATGCTGTCTGAATTGGATCCAGAATTCATGAATACCCCTGCTTAGATTAAGGTAAAACAATATGCAGAGGTGCACACACAGTTATCAGTGTTAATGATTGTCTATATGCTACAGTTACTCAAAAAGTATTGGTGTGGCAGTGTGGTGATGGACTCTACTGTAGTTGCATAGCAAAATCATTTATTATCTGCACTTTTACACTCTACAGACTTTTATACCGGCGCTAGCTTAGCCTGGTAGTTTTCCACTGTTCTCTGTATCCCAAAGCTGCTTATGCAGAGCAAGTGGTTCACAATCAAGTTTGGCACAAGTGGTCACAATTCCCTGACAGCTGTTGCTAAGTTGTAGTTACTTTCTCCTGTGCATTCCGGGCTTGTTCGCTTCTCCCAGGGTTTCTTACTGACCAAGGTGAGAATGCTGCCATCCTTGCTCATCAATGGGGATGTCCTTGGTTCTCAGCATTGCTTTTTCATGCTGTTTATCTTGCTTCACAGCTTCTGCTCTGAATAGTCTTTCTTGTACCCCCACATATTTGCACACGGATATCCCTGAAATATTCATACTCTTAACACTTAGAATCTATCTTAACTAAACTATACAGGCCTAAGGAACAGAAATAAGCCTCACAACTTTTAACAACTACATGATTTAAAACCTTGATGGGGGAGGCACTGGAAAAGAAGGGGACAGACAAGTTAGCAGGGTCTGTGGTGATAGAACAAGGGGAAAGGGTTTTAATCTTAGATATAAGGAAAAATATTTTACAGTGTGGGTGGTGAGGCACTGGAACAGGTTCTCCAGAAATGTGGAGGATACCTCATCCCTGGAAACTTTCAAGGCAAGGCAGGTAAGGCCCTGGAAACCTGATCGAGCTGTGGGTATCCCTGTTCATTGTAGGGGAGTTGGACTAAATGACTTTTAAATGTCCTTTCCAACACCAAGGATTCATGATTCTAGAATTCTACAAACTTTATGAGAGATACAGCTCTTAAGAAAACAAAATAGATCTTGCAATTACTTAAAAATTTATGAGAAGAAAACAACAAAAAGAGAAAACTGAGAGAAAGGGAGAAAGAATGTGAGTCAATGACAGTCACCAAGAAAGTGACCACACAAAGTCCTTCTTGGGCATCCTTTTACACTTGTTAGGTTTGCAGGTACATTATCCCAGGGTCGTATATAGGTGAGTTTGCAATAACAAGTATTCCAAAAGCAATTTGGTGGCCAAAACTTTCTTGTAGGAAGGATAGGCCAGTTTGTCAGTGAAGCAGGAATTATTGTGTAGAGGACAGCATACCACAGTCACTGATATTAGCCTTTTACTAGATGTCACAGCAAAAATCTTGCTCTGCAGCTGTTTGAACCATTCCAAAAGTCAGAAAGTGGGTTTTTTGGTCCTTTACAGGAACATAAAAAATAAAAATCTCTAGTAGTAAATTCAATTCAATTCTCACTAAAGCGTTCCAGTAAAAGGTTGCTCTCTTAAGGATGGATGGAAAAGACTTGTTCTGTGTCAAGTTTATGCTTTGTCATTGGGGTATCACTTCATAGTTGCTGGGTATCTTGGAAAGACATCTCTTATCTTCTGTTCTACTGTGATTTAATTACTTGAGTTATTTTGAACTATTCTCTTTCATCCCTAATAGTTTTCTCACATAGAAGCATGGCTCCAGTCTCTTAATCAGGATCAGTTTTAAGCTTCTTCATGGTATAGGCCAGTTCAAGAGACAGCATGGCTGTACTAGCATAAAGCTTTTATTCAGATGTCTTGGTGTGACATAATGCCTGCCTTAGAGGAATGTAAAGTATTTGGGACACTCTGCTTTGGTTGGGAGCTCTGCATGAAAACAGATGGAGCCACAGTGGAGTGCAGGGCACTTTCTGCTGCTTCTGTCAGCCTAGTGTCCTTCTTTGCCTAGGTACAAGTTGTCTTAAATTCTGGAATAACGCCTTCACAGTCATCACAGCTTGTCACAATATTTGTAGGAATTTTCTGATTGTTTCTGTAGTAAAGATGGGGGCTAACAGTAAATAATTGTATAAGATAAATAATAAATGGGCAAAAAAAGGCAGATGGAATTTAGTGTAAAGAGAAGTTAAGTAGTGCATAAAGGAGAGCAAGACCCAAATTCCATACAATTTTATACATTTTTGTGCTACGCAAGGCATATTTTGGATCTTAATAGATCATTCCATCAAAATCAGTTTAGCACTTAGTAGTTGTCCAGAAAAAGAAAGGAATTGAGATCTTAGTAGCAGTGTGTAATTCTTCACTTGCCTAAACCTTGTTTATTGAGTGCAATTTTTATTCCCTACTAGTAGAACCATATAGTAGGCCTAGAAATTTATTTGTGATTTTGTTTGTTTCTGCTCCTGGATTGTTAAATCTTCAGTAGTCTGTATTTGAAATAGACAGTGTTTTCTTGCATATTCTAAACTAAATTGATGTTGATGAAATGCCAACTTTTAGGTTTGTTTGGTTTTGTATCTTGTGAGAACTTGATTAAAGATCCAAAAAGAATGGAACTATGAAAGGAAATTTCATTGAAGTAGAAGATCAAAAGACCAGCCCTGCAGAGAAGGATTTGGGAGTCCTGGTGATGAAAAGCTGGACATGAGCAAGAAATGTGCACTTCCAGCCCAGAAGACCAACAGTATCCTGGGCTGCATCAGAAGAGGTATGGCCAGCAGGGAGAGGGACGTGTTTGTCTCCCTCTCCTCAGCCCTCATGAGGCCCCATCTGGAATACTGATTCAGGTCTGGGTCTCCTAACACAAGAAAGACATGAAGCTGTTGAAATGGGAGCAGAGGAGGCCACAAAGGTGATCAGAGAGCTGGAACACTTCTCCTATGAAGACTGAGGGAGTTGGGATTGTTAAGTATGGAAAAGAAAAGGATCTGGGGAAACTTCATTACATCCTTGCAGTACTTGAAGTTTATAAACTCCCTTTTATTTTATTCCTTTGAGCTAAATTCACTGTTGCAGATAACACAATGTACATGTACTTTTCAGCCCAACTATTATCCTTAGTGCTTCCCAGCATCAGAGATCCTCCACAAATGCAGTGATAAACTGGCTTGAGGAAACTGAAAGCTAATGCCCTTCAGTAAAAACATCCCTGATGCTCTTATCTTCTCCATAGTCACAACGATGCACTGAAGTTATTTGTCTGATTTCAGCAGAACAAAATTTTAAAATAATACAACAATAATGAAAATGGGCAGTGAGATCAGGAACATTAAAGGAAACCCATCAAGAAGTACAACAGCACAAATGGGATGATGCACTTTAAAAACAACAACAACAACAACAACAAACTCAAGAACAAAGGTATTAAGAGAGCTGGGATGTTGAAGAAAGCCTTCAGATCATGCCCTCAGGTGATTTAGATTGTTTACCATGTAAAATACATTTTCTTCAGTGAGTTTACCTATGGTGTGGAGCTGTATTCAAAACTTACGAGATTTTATTGGTGCTTACTACTTTTCTTGAAGTTTTACAGTTTTGATATCAAATTTTTGAGCTCTTTAAAAGTGCAACTTTTTGCAACTATATAGATAACTTGAAACTCGATACTATGTCTTCAAACTATGTCTATGCTATATCAATAAAGGCAGAATTTTAAAACTGATTTTTAAAATGCATCACAAGGCTAAGGTCCAGTTTCTGATTGGTGGGAGACCAGACTTTGCAGCAGAAGAAAAAGCGTATTTCCAATTTTAAGTTCCCCAGTACAAGATAGAGATTGAGAAACAGCAACATGTTCAATGAATCGTAGAATAATCTGAGTTGAAAAGACCTTCAAGATTATCAAGTCTAACCGTCAATATGACCTACCAAATCCCTTCATGAAACCAGGTTTCTTAGTACTACTTCCACCCATGACTTGAATACCTCCAGGGATGAGAACTTCCCTGGTCACTTCCACTTCCTTACCTAAAGAAGGGTAAACCTGTCCAGGCCACGGGCAGCCAGTTTCCCCAGAAGAATACTGTGAGTGACCTCAGTCCTGTTTTAAGCAGGGATCAGAGCAGATGATCCTCAGTGATCACCTCCAAACTGACTTACTTGATAAGCATATGCACTGGCTTCCATTTTCTCTCCATTTTACTTTTTGATAATGTTTTTTATTCAGGAGTGAAAAATAATTTAAAAAAATGTAGAGTGCCAAAGTGCCTAGAACATACTTTCTTTTTCTTTTTCTTTTTCTTTTTCTTTTTTTTTGGGGGGGGGGGCGGGGGAGAGGGTGTGGAGTATTTTATAGTGGTTTTATTTTTGCAGCCTATTTTCGCAAGCCAGGATTCTTAGCTGAGGAGGATGCTACAATAATTTACAGTAATAACATACCACTGTTCTATTACACTTGTCAACCACAATACAAACAAGAGAAATGTGACTTAAAATTTGCAAGACAGTTACAATTTAAAAGTAATTTCTTTGGAACTGCATGTGTCTAAAAGTTGTCTAAACTTATTAATTTGCAAGGATTTATTCTGAAAGGTTTCTGGCATTCTTTCTAGTAGACAAACTTCTGGGTGGTCTTGGAATGCAGATCAGAACCTTGTAATGTATTTTTCGTTTGAAAAGTATTGCTTATATTAGGAAAGTCTATTCTGAACAATCATGAATAAGTGATTGGGCATTAGAAAATAAAGATCATTAATTATATGAGTGCTTAAAAATAACTGTTTCAGAGACAAGAGATTGAACAAACACTGCAAGTAAGATATTAGTTTTCATTATAGCTATAGAGGAAATAATTTAAAATTTGTTTTTCCACAGAAACTGAATGGTCAGTCAAGCCAGCTGAATTTCACTTCAGTTCATAAATCCTGTTCTGCCAAATAAAACTGGAAGTCCACCCAATTCTATCAATGAGCTTTAGCGTCTATTAGTGAGCTTTTAGGGAAGGTCTTTGAGATGTGATTATAATGATCTATTATGATGATCTTTCCAGTGTCTGGATGTTGTATGAAATAGGACAGAGTCCTTGGTCCTCCTGGTTTTTCATTTGATCTGTCAGTTAATTTTTCAATCTCCTAGCACTGTGTGAAATCCTTCCACGCTAGCTCAGTGTCATTATTAGCTTTGTCCGTTGTAATTACTTTCAGACACTGTAACCTTTGTAACAGTGTAATACATTCAGGATATTTGAGGAATGGAGTAGCAGGTATCTGACTAAATTTGCTGCTGAATGTTCCTCGGTGAGGACTGATTATCTAACTCATTTTTTATTTTTTGTCTTTTATCGGCTTTTAATCACAAAATTTCCCTCCTGTTCTTCCTCTGTGAAATCTTACTATCTCTAAGAGCATTCACTTATGGGCTTTTGTGGAAGTGTATCCAAGTGTAGTATACAAGCTGTGTCACTCTTAATGTACTTAATGATTTTTTTTCAGAGATCTGGTAGATATCTGAGCTAGGGCTCTCCACTTACAGAAGCTTACTCTGTGCTTTACAGGACTGCAATATAGGGTAGGTAAAAACACCTGCTAAAAACTATCTTGGAAGCAGTTTTCAGTGAAGCAAGCATCAAGGGATTAATTCTTCCACTTCAGTTTTATACACTAGGCTGCATATATACATGTGCTGAAGAGTGTCTTTTTCTGTAAAGTGAAGAATTGTCATTAGGGCTGAAATCAACAACACAGACTTAGCTGTTGCTGTATCAAATATTTCAGCACTTGTCTTTTTTTGTTTATCTGCCAAGATATCCTAAACAGTCAGGCTTTGTTGAAAATGTGACACTTTGCACTGACTGGTGCAAAAGAGCAACATTTGGAAGTGGTTAGTACAAAGCAGAATAAACTGAAATTCAAGTTACTGTTTTTCAGGTAAGGGTTCTAATTAGGAGATGGATGGAATGTTTCTTTCCTTTTTTGTTTCTGCTAATAAAATGAATTTGAGGTTAAAAGACTATTCCTGAGCTGTTTAAACTACCATCCAGAAAAAGGAGACGCTGTTTTCTAAGTTTCACTAAAGATTTACTTTTTGAAAGTGACATTTGGAAGTGCTGGTCCTTAGGAAATTTTATACCAGCAAACTGTATGGAAAGTGTGCATCTCTCAAACATCTCATCACCTGACTATCTGTTTTTCTGCACTGCTGGAGAGGTGGGAGGTATTTTCACATCTTGGAAAGGGGAGATTCCGTCAGAGATTATTTTTGGATGGAACAGCATGACGTCTGTTCTGTGGGAGCATACTGACAGTCTTCTCTATCAGGCACAATATCATAGTGATAGGACAAGGAGTAATGGCCTAATATTTGTACATAGGAAGTTCTACACTAATACGCGAAATAACTAATTTTCAGTAAGATGGTGGAGCACTGCAATAGGTTGCTTTGAAAGACTGGGAAGTCTCCTTCTACAGGGATATTCTAGACCTGTCTGGACACCTACCTGTGTGACTTGTTGTGGGGTACTTGCTTTAACAGGAGGGTTGGGCTCGATCCCTTGAGGTCCTTTCCACCCCCTGTAATTCTGTGATTTTTGGACTTTTATACTTCATCACTACCAATGCACCCAGCTGGAAAGAATTATAGTGATATTTTCCCATTCTTAGACAAAAGTGAATTAGAAGTAAATAATGTGTGAGCTGCCATGAAATCCAGCTATTTTTCCAGCAGAATTATTCTTGAAAGTTTATTAGGCATTCATTTCTAACATGTTTTTATGTCTAAGGCCACAGAGGTAAAAAGAATTAGAAAAATATGGATTATAAATGTCACATCTTTCAATTACAGCATTCTTACACTGAATAATCTATAGACACTGAAAATACTGATTAATGTGGAAGTAGCATGGAATTCTTCAATTTTCATAAATATATTTCTTGACTTAAAACTCCATGGCACTCAGTCTGAAAATTTATGTGACGAGTCATTTAGAAAGAAAAATATATTGTTTCTGTCCTGTGTATGTAAATAAAACGTTCTAATCAATAATTAGTAAATCATGACCTTTGTCTTTGTTACAAGCAGTGTTTAATTCATGTTAATGTGTAAAGCTAAAGGGATGAAATGTATTACATGAAATGTATGGCTCAGAAGGGGATAAATAAATTATGAGAAGTGGTTAGGCATGCTCTTTGTGAATAATTTCTCAGTGTTTTGCCCAGAAGCTCTGCAACACCGAAAGACAGAAATTCTTCTGCAGAGCTAAGTAGAACATATGATTTAAATTTTCACAGCTTTTGTTCTTCCATTCATTTTGTATCTCCTTACAATAGCAGTACTCTTGAGGACAGAGAAGTTTAAGTTCCTCATTTTTTCATCGTAGTAAATTTCATTTGTTATTGTAAACTGTTATCAAGATGGACAGACGCGTCTTTTGTCCTGTCATATTGATGCCAGCCCTGATTTTTCAGGTGGTGCGACTTTGCTCAGTTTTTTTGTAATTTCCAGTATTTTCCTCAGGATATATAAAATCATCAAGGTGCTGAAGAAATCGAATTACTGTTTGCTAGAGACTATAAGCTTGGATTATTTTTTATTAAAATAAAGGATTGTTATAGGAATAGGATGTGTGAGAGCAGACCTCTGTTGTACAGTGACTTTGTCAGCAGTGAGGATATTTGCTTGTGTATCTGGGAGATATGCTACAGCCCCAGTGTCTCTTCAGTTAGATGATCTCATTAGTTAGCAGTACAACAAAAAGAAATCTCATTCTTTTTCTCTTCAAAAGTCAAAAACAAAACATAGATTTCTCTGATTTTCCATATTTAGGCAGATAAGAAGAAAGAAGAAACTAGACTTCCATGGCTATGGATTTATAAAAGCGTAGTGGAGGGTAACAAACAGGCAACATCTCTCATGACAGTGTTGAATTAATCATTTTATTAAAGTCTAATCAGTGTATTAATCACTTAAGCCATGTATTTAAAAAATGAAATGGAAGCTGAGAATATACGATAATTCAGAGCTTGGCTAGAGAAAGACTAGTAGATGATCTCATTAACAGAAGTCTAGCAAAGGATATATACAAAAACAGGCATAACTGTAATATTTGGAGCTTGCTTTTCTGCTGGGTACTAGGATGAACAGCACTGTCTGGTGCCCTACAAGAGCTGGAGGACTTAAAGAGGAAGCAGTTCACATTGGAACAAGGCACGTGATGTTCATTTGGGCTGTGAAATGTCTGAATCTCTTTAGAGATTAATCTCTTTGGGCAGGGATATGTTATGCTTGGCAGTTTTCACCTGCTGTACAAATTGATGTACCCATACAATACTACAGAAGATAATGTCCAAGTAATTTACTTTAGCAAGGAAATCAGAGAGCTGAGCAGCTTGGCTCGGTGAGGAAGCATGTTCTTCTAAGGACATTGTCCTTTAAAACAATCCTTAGCAATGGGTGAACATCAAAAAACTTTAAAAGTTCAATTTAGTTGAGATAGCAGCAGCATCTGAATTAGCTACGTCTACAAATATGGACTGGAAATTTGGTTAAGCAGATTGTTATATACTGTATGATATCTAATGCTTCCTGTGTTTAATTTTTTTTTTTATTTTTTTGATGTTATGCTTCTGTGTTACTTCATAATGAAGCAGTTTTTTGGAAGAACCAGCCAGTGTATAGTGCAGTATAATTAAAATGCTAATTCTAAGACGTGAGCTGGCAAAGTCTCATAAAGTAAAATACAGTTTTGAAAATCATCTACCACTGCCAGGTAGACCCAAATTTTCTTGAAGATAATATTTTATTTGATTAGTACATCAATATCTCGATGTATACTGAATTAATATGTAATTTTTTTTCACTATGAGATAATATCCGCATTTTACTGTGTTTCACGTTATGAACTGAGAACTGAAAAAAAAGATAATAGACAAATTTATCAAGATCCTGTGTGTCTAACGGAGGCTGGACTCTGAGACAATGCAATTGAAAACACAGGGCCATCTTTTACAATTTAGAGTAGTTATATTAGTCATATTCTCAATAATTTTCTTACAATTATGCAAGATACTTAATCCGATATATCTGGTGAAGCTGTATATAGATATATATCTCTCTCTCTCAACAATGCATACCCAAAAATAACTGTCCACATTTCAAAACTATTTCTGAAAATCGTTTGCAGCACGTAAATATATTAGTGGGACAGCAAGGAAATTCTTCAGATGCGAAGTGGCTTGTAAAATACTTACAAAATATTCAACAAGATTAAAAAAATTGAAGAGTGGTGGGTGAATATTCTATGTCATTACCAGGTACTAAGTGGTTATAGAGATACAGGATTGGGTCCGGAAAGAATTCAGTAGAAATGTACAATGTTTTTTTTCTTCTGTTCAGCTGGCCAAAAGTCCCATTTCCTTCAGATTTTCTTAACACAAAGAATTCCAGGGTATGGTACGTCTCTTGTAATTTTAGCACATGTTTTAGGAATAAAATATGATGTGGATTCATTCAGGGTGCCTGTTGATAGTTTGTGAGGACACGCAGTTTCTTCTTTGTTCAGGTCAGAGCTCATTATGTCCAAAGAAATGCGGGGTTCACCAGGGATGGAAAACTGTGCCTAGAGACCTAATGACATTATCTTATTTCAGGAAAAATTTGTTTTTCATTGTTTTTCATTTATTTATTTATGAGTATTCATTTCATTTATTTATTTATGAGTAACTGAGGTATTTCAGATGTGCAGAGGCCAAGTTGCTGGTTTGTCAAGAACTATTTGCAAAGAGATGAGAAGTACATGTACCTGTGTTTTTAGGAGACAGTCCTAGGAAAGAAAAAACATTTCTTGTTTTGAAATGCTCTTTGTTCTACCATGAAGTCTAAACAAGCTGGGTCTTGTTTTCTTCTGCCTAAGAAGCAGGACCTTGGATGAGAAGACTGGTGTTTTGTTGAGTAACTCCATGAAGAGCTGGAATTGGCTTTTTCTGTCCAGTATCACTCAGGAGTGTGAACTCCACCATTACATGGCCACTAGAGACCAAGCAGTCACCAATCATGATGCCACCAATCAGTTTACCTGTGTTTGGTGAGCAGCAGGTCCAGCATTGCATTCCCCCTGGCTGGGCTGTCTGTTCCTTGGCTTTAGGAGTTATCTTTGTTTCAGCAGCCTCCTGGATTGCCTACAGCTCTCCTTTCTACCTTTCAAGCAGATATCAGGGTGTTTGAAATTCCCCGTTAAGACAAGAGCTTGCATTTGAGATGCCTCCTGTAGCTGAAGGAAGAAGGCTACATTTAGCAGGCAGTGCTTGATCAAGTGGCTTGTATTAGACCCCAGCCACAATCTCCCTTTGTAGTTTTAGTCTCTAATTCTCATCCATAGGCTTTTGATTTGCTTGTATCTATTTTTCAGGGACAGCTCTCCACAATCTATTCTTTTTTTTTTTTTTTTTGACATGGAGGGCAAAGCTTCCTCCTTTCTGTCCTTTTTGAACAGATTGTTGCCATTGATAATCACATTCCAGTAATGGGAATCTTCACACCAGGTTTTGGTGACAGCAACTACATCAGGAAGTTCTGTTAGAACAGGGGCTTCCAGCTCCTCCTGCTTATTTCCTAAGCTGCATGTACTGGTGTAGCTGGGCCTCAGCCTTTATACCTTCTTGGAAAATAACTCCTTAATTCCCTTGAAGCATTGTTCTGAGTTTCCCTATTGCCTTCTCTTATTGCTTTAGTGATTCCTGGCTCATCATCATAGGATTTCACATGGCAGCAGGTTGAGGGCCCCTTCTAGAACCATATCCCTCTAACCTACTATTCTGTCTCACACTACGGCTTCGGCAGGCTCACTATCAGCCCCCACCCTGTCTTTGAACCTAATTTAAAGCCCTACCAACGAGCCCTGCTAGCCTTTGCTCACGGATCCTCCTTTCCTTTGAGAAAGGCAAACCCCATCTGGTGCATTTGACTGCACTGACTTTTAGGCTGCTCTGTTGTTTAAAATTCAAAGTTTTTGCAGCAGCAGCAGCCATGATGCCAGGTGTTTGTCAGTAGGATCTTTCCATTCCTTTCATTGTTCTTGCCCAGTACAGGAAGCAGATAAGAAGATGATCTGTGCCCTCAGCTCCTTCAACTGATGTCCCAAGGCTCTGAAGTCCTTTTTGATGCCCTTTGGAAATGCTTTTAGCTGCTTCATCGCTCCTCATGATAAGAGAATTGGCCCAGCATACTGGACATTCATTTCCCTGCAGGGTGGTGTCATCTACAACTAATACCCTTGTCTTTTTCTATGAGGGTATAGCCTTGATACTTCTACCAAACTGCAGAGTTTAGAGATTTGCACTATCTCTTTTTCTTGTCTTCAGCTGGTTGAAAAACCTCTTTCTGATTCCAGGAGCTCTTATGTAAACATTAGTCATATCTTTAAGTATCTATTTGTGTCCTCTTATACTTGCATTCAGTGTGGGAATTCCAAAGTTTTAAAACTTTACACCTCACAGATTAGTAGCTGTAAACAATTCTGGGTGAAAAGTTTTCTTAGACAAATAATTGAATTTGCTGATTTGCCAGAAGATCATTCTTTTTCATCCTATTATTTGGGTTTTGACTTGCTTTGTTTCCTGATTATGAATTCAGTAACTGGGACTCCTTCTTCAGCCGAGGAAATCCCAAAGCAGTCTGTATCAACAGGAGTTCCACATTTTAGACCAGTTGAAAGGTTAGTGCTAAGCACTGGGCTGTGCAAAATAGAGAGGCAGACATTCGGATCTGGGAATCTCATTGCTTCCAAGGAAGGAAACCAAGGCATGGATGAATTTCCTATTCCTAGCCAACTGCATTTTAGAGTTATGTTTTGATTTGAGATGAACGTTATCTAATCACAATTTTCTGCCCTGAATTTTATTCCTTCCTTTCAGGAATGTACACATAATGTACCTCGGGATAATTTTATTCACACTTTTCCTGAGTCACTAAAACTCTAACAGAACTCCTTTACAGTCAGTGGTGGAATATGTTTACAAATTATCTTAATATAAAAATCCCCTTCCCTAACAACATTCTCCCTAATTTGGATCATGATTTAGAAATACATTTTTTAATTCTTGAAACAGTTTTATTAAAATGTATTGTGGCTAATTCATGAGGCTTTTCTATTTTTTGTGCACACAGGAAGAATCTGTAAGTATTATGTCTGGTTTCTAAGATGAGTATTTTGTGATAGCACAGTGTGCTTTGCTACCTTACTTCATCCCTTGTGATTCTTAAACCCACTGACTAATGTCAGCCAAATTTACAGATAGGGACCTCAAAGGTAATTAGGTTTTGACAGGTATTGCGGAAAAGGTGGCTGGTTAAAGGAGAAAGTTGTTACATACATCTTGGTATATAAAAATAAGCTGGCACAAAAATACTGATCAGAATATTTAATGAGTATGTGCCAATTCTTCAGTGCTGAAGAAGCATTAGTTCTGTACCTCTACAGAACCTAAGAACGGGTTTTGTTAGTTTTTGTGCTTTTCCTTTGAAACAGGAGACATTCATTCACATCTTCACCCTAAACTTGACTGTCTTTTCTCATAATGTGCTGCAGTAAATCAGAAGCTATGTGCAGGATTTGCTGGATTAAATTCTGTAGCCCAAATTAATCCATGCTCCAGATTTAGGTAGTCAGGATGATTTCGCCAAAGAGATCTTTGTTCTAGATTTGCTTATTTTTTAAAGAAGATGAAAATTCATTTTCATTCATTTTATTAAGCACTGCTAGAACACAGGATAAAATTATTTTAAAATAACTAAAATAGGATACAGGTATGTGAAGTTTTTCTGAGCTTCATCTACTAATGTATTTGCATTACAGTGTAAATTTTGGCATCACAGAATTGTAAGCATATTCCTCCAAGTAGAATCAATACTTCAAAGAGTTGTCATCTTCTTGACATGATGTCTGATACTATGCACAAAATTAGAAGGAAGGGACTAATTGGAAAACAGCAAACAGACTGAAACTTTTCTTCTATGCACAAGGTGGTGGTGTTTGTTAGTCCAAGGACATCTTCTAAGAAAAACTTATTTTCTTTTATACCAACTGTGCTCTTGTTAGCTCATTGCCAATATTTGCTTTAAATGAATACTTTTGGTGAAACATGAAAGAATTAGTGTAAGTAACAAAGCCAAACTAATACAGTTTTTGTTCTGAGGCACATAGTTACTTGTTCATATTTACTGGTTCATATTAGTCCTGCCTCTGAAAAGGCTTTGTTCTTCCCTGTGTGGCCTAATCTTTCATGAATACTGGTATCATTTTCTGAAAATGACATTAAAAAAAATATAAACACGTGGAGTTTTTAAGCCACCACGTTCACTAATCACAAAGTCAAGAAATAGAGTGAGAGTCTAACTTCTTGTTTTGATGGATCATGAAAAATCAGCTACTGACCATGTGAAGAGGCTTGAAAAAACTACTGATCTAAACCAACTACTGATTTAAAAAAATGTAAGAACCATCTCTAAAGAAAAGCAGGGTTTTTTTTCGTATTTCGAATAATTCAAGAGTTCATTTATTAACATCCCTCCCCCAGTCCACAGGCACATCAATTACATTGATCTAAATCTTCATATTTGTGCAACCTGATCTTAAAGCTCTTCAGCAATGCAGATTGCTTCACATCCTTTTCCAAGGTTTATTGTTACCATTTTATCCTATCTGCTGTGGTCAGAGAGAAGAATTTTTCTCCTTCTCTTCTACAACAGGAACAACAAATTCAATTCTTTTATTTTTCCAAGAAAACTATAGTATTTTCTCATATTTGAATGAATAAGTTTATTTGATAAGCCATTTCCTATACTTTCATCTGATGCTACTTGATTTTGTTCTTTGTTTTTTGGATTGTGAGCTGAGAACTAAAAGTAATTGTGTCACTTGTTACTTTCTGAAGCTAAGAGGGGCATAGAGTATAGAGTATTCTCACACATTTCTCATAGCATTAATGTTCTTTCCTCCTTCATTTCCTTCCTTCTTTCTTTTTCTTTCCTCCCCTTTCATCCTTTTTTGCTTCCTTTTCTTCTTTCCTTTTTTTATTTCTTTCTTCCTTCATTCCTTCGTCTCCCATCTACTTTCCCTCCTTTTTTGCTTTCTTTCTTTCTTTCTTTCTTTCTTTCTTTCTTTCTTTCTTTCTTTCTTTCTTTCTTTCTTTCTTTCTTTCTTTCTTTCATTTTTTTTTTTTTTTTGAGAGGATACTGTTTCTTATTTTTATTTGCCTTGTGACTCAACCCTCAGATCATTTTTAATAGAACTTTTTAATCATCTTTTAAGTAAAAGAAAAATGTGTGGAGAGATACAGTCCTTTTGGTCCATTGACACCTGAGAGGTAAGACATAGGGTGTTAGAGTGACAGAAATTTCCAAAAGGGAGTAATCAACAAAACAACTACCATCTTTGGTTCCCACCAAGGAGTGATGGCTGTGAATCTCAAGAGTGTTCAGGCTCTATGGATTCTTTTTATTGATCCTTAAGTCTATGAGATCATAAATGTTGTATATAATCAGGAAAAATAGCAGCCCCTTACCTGTGGTTTTAATCACAGAATTGTAGCGGTTGGAAGGGACCTCCAGAGATCATCAAGTCCAAACCCCCTGCTAAAGCAGTCCCCCTACACCAGGTTGTACAGATAGGCATCCAGATGGATATAAACAGAAACTTGTCCCAGTGTGTAAGTGGGGTATCACACAAAGAAAAATTACACATCCACTTAGCCTCGAACTTGATAGCATTACTTTTATGTCAAAAGTGAAGCTCCTGATTAATTTTACAAATAAGATTTCAGTGATTGCTCACATTGGTAGGAAGCAATGCTTCGGGTTTGCAATCTTATTCTGTTTATAGCAAGACCAAAGGTTTTAATGCTGCATAAATTTTCTATGAGGATGAAATAAAAAAGTTAACACGTGTAAACATCTACTTACATGCTAGAAAAACAATGTTTTATGAGAGGCATTTTAGATCCTCATTAGGGGGACTCTGTCTCTCTAGTGTCTTCTATTTTTGTTCTGTTATTTCCTATGGGCTAGCTATGACTTTGATAAAAATGTGAACATGAACACTCACCCCGATCCAACTCTTTATTTTCTAAACATACTGCAGGTTAGTAAACGTGGAAAAGAATACAGGTTTACCTCACTCTTGCACACATTTTCCTAAAATTATTATTGATGGCAAATCTGAGGTTGGGAAGCTGCAAATTACATATGTACACTTGTATATTTGTAGATGAATATGCTCTCTTTTAGTCCACATAATTGTACTTCTGCAGAAACCAACCCTTTTGTGCTTGCAGGAGTTTTCTAATGTTTGCATACACATGCACTCTAAATTGTTATTTAACAAAGGGCTAACACAAAGGATTAAGTGCAAACTTTCATTTCATGAAGAGCAAATAAAGATCCTATGATTGCCTTTTTTTTTTTCTTTTTCTTTTTTTTTTTTTTCTTAAAATGGGTACTCCATGAAGTTTTATGAAGGACCTGACTGTGAGGTCTTGTTTTTCAATCAGATCTTTGCCAAAAGTTGTATTGCCAGCTACAGTCTGGGTGGTGGTTTGTCTTGGTATTTTTGCAGTTTTGTTATTTAGCCTTTCCTTGCTTGCTGCTAGCCAGCATATTGTTTATCATCTCTATGATGATTGTAGACAGGGAGTGAACTAATAATTATGAAACAGTGAGAGAAAAAAAGTTCCTACAGTCTATGGGTGTGGATGGAGTAGGCTCAGGAATAACAACATCATAAAAATTCATAGTAAGTGGTTGGTGTACAACCAGGATGATATCTATTCATCACTGCTATTTGAAAATTTTTAATCTTCAGCTAAAGTTACTGTTCCTATCCAGTTATCTAGACTATGATTGCATCTCTTTTCAAACACATAGATATGAGATATTATGAAAGCTGAATAACAGAAGGCTACAGAATAAGCAAAATTTATCTTTTCCCTATAATATTCTAAATATTTAAGTCATTAAGTTCCACTGCTTTCTTGTATTTCTTAATTTTCTTTTTTCAAAATGTTCTTTCACTTGGAAATTGAAGCCAATCTAAACACACTTAACTTTTGTCTCTTCGGTCATTGTTAGGAGATAGCAACAGTAACAGCAGTGTGTACATTCTGTGTTCAGTCCAGCCAGTAGTTAGCTTCCTCTTCCTTAGTTTTAAGTGTGGCTTGTTCATGTTCCATTTCTTCTGTATTCAAAATATGTAAGCAAAACTGTTGTAGGTGATTTTGTAGCTCCAAATTTTAGATATAGCTCCAATGTACATTGATAGTAGAGGCTTAGATTTGAAAAATACCATTCATGCCTCTGATTGAGGGAACTTCATTTTGCATTACGTGTAGTTCAGCATAATTTAGTAAACAGTGGACTTGCTAGTATGAAGTAGTTGACTACTTTAAACAGCTGTGCTTGCTTTGATTCCATTTTAAATAATGTTCAACAACAATCCAACAGAATTTGAAGTTCACATATCTTTTCAGTAAAACTTAAAATGTTTTTTAAAATCAGTTATTTCCACTAAAACAAAATATGGCCTGGGATCAGCAGTTTAACAGCTTCTTTTCCTCATAATAGTGAACTATAAAATCCCAGGGCTTTTTCTTTTCCATTTTATGATTTCTCATTCTATTACTTCAGAAACAAGTGCATCCTATTTATTATCTAAAACTGGAAAAAAATAAAATGAAAACAAATGCACACGTGGCTCTAGTAAACCACAGTGACTTCCAAAACGCATTACATCCTACTCTGAAACTTTAAATTTGTGGGCTTAACTACAGCGTGAGAATAAGGAAAGTATGTATTCCTATGTACTCTGTATTGAGGGATGATCTGTATTTGAGAAGCACTGAAGAAGTAGAGATGGATAAAGATGAAAACCATGCAGTTTTCAGTGATGCCAACTTCCTGTTCACATAGTATGTCAACAAACTCCTGAATACCAAATATGCCATGATAAATACCATCTTTCTGAAGCAGCATACACCTCCAGCTGGAAGTGCTTGTTAACTTCTGATACTGAACAGCCTCTTTGTGTCCCTTCCTGTGAATAAATTACTGCAGCTTCCACCTATTACAGTGGCTGCTCTGAAAGTAATGCCTCCTATTTTACTGTGTTGTCCCATGACGTCACAGGCAGATGGTGGTGGTATGGCAGGAGAGACTGAACCTTCCCACCAATACTCCATTACACACAGTTGTTGTGTGACAGAT
This sequence comes from Tetrao urogallus, assembly GCF_951394365.1. Lineage (NCBI taxonomy): Eukaryota > Metazoa > Chordata > Aves > Galliformes > Phasianidae > Tetrao > Tetrao urogallus. The sequence goes on from NC_136816.1 coordinate 37,720,560, forward strand.
GGCAGAGGAGGGGCAGTCTGACAGAACAATATCTGACATGGAAGTGCATATGAAGCAAAGGTGTGCCCTTGAATTCCTCTGTTTGTTTGTTCTGTTTTGCATTTCCCCTCTTTGTTCTTGCTTTGGTCTGTAATGACAGTAGATTTGTTTTGCCTTTTCTTCTCATGTTTCTATACCCTTTCTGCTCTTTCTGTGAAACAAGCATTGCTCATACACTGCAACACAGTTTATTTTCACAATGTTTCTTGGGGATAACTTCTTATTGGTAACATCCGCTCCAGCTTTGGGAGATATGAAAACTGAAATTCAAAGGGCATTTATTTACAACAATCTGCAAAAATCCAATAATGGGTTAGAAACAAGTTTTTGTGCTTGTTTGTTGTTTTTAAAGCCTGGAGGGGCATAATATCTGTGTCTGTGGAGTCTGAGGGTTAACTCTGTTTTGCCAGACAATGCAGATTTGTAGTTCAGTTGCAATAAGAATTTGTTATGGCTGTGAATAATATACAGAATATTTGAAAATACAGTGAGTATTACAGCTGATATCTGTACAGCTGATAGTGTCTGACAATTAATATTACTTGAAAGTTGTCGTAGAGTGAACAATTAGTTCCAATAACAATTTTACTTTGTGCTGGTATGCTTTATTATGTCAACACAATGCTGTGGTAAAATCATTTACTTCAGTCATTGCAATAGTCAGTCTAAGGACACCTCAGGATTCATTTCAAATTTAATCCCCTTTTCAGTTCCTGGTTGGCTTACTGTACACAGTTTACTAGATTACTCATTTATCTTCAAGATATATTTTTAAGGAAAAAAAACTTTTTTATATCTTTCTTTTGTGGCATATCCTCCACCTATGTTTCTAACCAAAGGCATTTTTGGTTAGTGATACAAATGCTTACTGAGGATGAGGTAGATGTACTGCACAGCGATAATAAAATCACATGGTGCTTTAAGAAATTTTTAAATTCCATGGAGGATTTTTAATTTGAATCACAAGAGATTTTAAATTTGAATGAGCTGTGGGTGGAATGGAACTTTACTTGGTAAAGACTATCAAGTGAAAGACTAATCTGAATTAGTCAAAAGATTTTTTTATATCATGTGGAACTTGACTATGTAGGGGGACTGAGGTTTCCACATGTACAGTGTTATGAAATATTTCTTTTCACAAGTACCCGATACCAAAGTTGTTTTTTTTTAAGAGCCTTTAGATGAAACCCTCAAAGAAACTTGCAAAGTTCTAGCATGGAATCAAGCCCAACTCAACTCTAGTCAAAATGCTGTTTTAGGTACTTACCTATTGGTTCTCTCTCTGTCAGAGTGCTAGAAAAGACTTATCTATTCCTTCAGTTTTTGTTCTTATCTATTCCTTCAGTGAACTAATGAAAGGGCTATTCATAACCTAAGTTATTCTGCACCTTGGTCTGACGATGGGTTAAAAGTAGGGACATGAGTTATTACTGGGACACAGGGTCTCTAAATGCATCTCATATGTAGTTCTCAAATAAAATATAAATCACCCAAATAAAATGTAGATCAGAAGTACAGCTCTGTTCACATTGTTGCAGTTCAGCATGAACAATTATGTAATGGTTAAGAAACAGAAAAATGTATTCAATAAACAATATCCCTGTCTTGCTTGCTTAACTGTGGTGTGTAGAAGTAAGTTAAAAATCATTAGAGATTATGTTATGTGTGAAGACACACTGCAGGAAAAAGTAACAGGAAATTTAACACTTTGGTGCACTTAGACGTATTTTAAGTTATTTAACAGTTATTACTATATTAAAAGCTATTAGCTATTATTCTAAAAATGCATGGTTTTAAAAAACTTCAGAATTCTTGACATTCATTTTTGTGTAAAATGCTGACATTTCACATACCTGTGAAATCAAAGGTAATTCCAATCATGAAGAATTTGCTCAGATATTATGACTGTATTAAAATTTGTTTAATGAGAAAGAAGAAATTAGTGCTCACAATTTTTTGTTAATTTGGACAAGCACAGAGAAATTGCTTTTGAGACATTAGTATCTCTGTTACATAGTTTTTTATAGTTGTTCATGATAAGTTCATGAAAGTTAAGATGCCATAACTTTCTGACTGCCATCTCCTTTCTGATGTTCTTCTCATTTTTCTCATTTTTCATGTATAGGTTAACATGTATACTGGCATTCAGATTTGCAGTTCAGACCCAGTATGCAGCTACTCTAGATCCCATACAGATCTGTATGTAGTGTTAGTCTTTGTGACTTCTCCAAAGATTAAATAAGAGGTTGGGAAGAAATTTTATTTTGTTCTTGAAGAAAAACTAAATCTAAACATCTGCTATTGAATGTGAGAAGAGCTCAACTGTGTTAGTAAATGCTGTTATATACCCAGATGAGTGGTTATAAAGAGCAGTAGACACTGCAATGTCTCTTAAAAGTAAGATGTACATTTATCTTCATCTTACCTTTATTTCTGGGGAGGAATAACTGCATGCATCATTACAGTTAAGGAATGACCTGCTGGAGATGAGCTCTGTGGAGAAGGACCTGGGGGTCCTGCCCCTGTGACTGTGAAGGCCAGTGGAATCCTGGAGTGCATTAAAAAGAGCACGACCAGGTCCCCAGGTCAAAAGAGCTGATCTGCTCCCTCTATTCTGCCCTGGTGAGGCCATGTTTAGAATACCATGTCCAGATCTTGACTCTCCTGTTTATAAAAGACAGGAATCTCCTAAAAGGAATCCAGCAAAGGACCACAGATATGATAAAGGGCCTGGAACATCTTCCGTATGAGGAGAGCTTGAGTAAAAAGGATCTGTTTAGCCTGGGGAAAAGAAGAGTAAGAGGGAATCTGGTAAACATTTGTAAATATCTATAGGGAGGTGGGAGGCAAATGCATGAGGGCAGATTCTTCTTAGTGCTATGTAGCAATAGGACAAAAAGTAATGACTTAAAACTTGTACATAAGAAGTTCTGTGCAAACATACAAAAGAACTTCTTTATGGTAAAGGTGACAGAGCGCTGGAATAGGTTGCCCAGAAAGGTTGTGGAGTGTCATTCTATGGAGATATTCAAGACCTGTCTGGATGCCTGCCAGTGTGACCTATGGAAGGGTACCTGCTATAGCAGAGGGAGTCAATGATCTTGAGGTCTCTTCCAACACCTGCAATTCTGTGATCTGTGCAGTACCTCTAAGATTTAACAACAGAGAAAAATTATTTCTTGTGACAAAGTCATACCTTGTCTATGGTACGTCCTAGGTATGGAACAGAAGATGTAGGAATTGACATTTGGAAAAGTGATCGTTGCTTTAAATTGGTATTAGAAATTAGTGAATTATAAATGCCAAATTTAGAGTTCCTTTTGGCCTCAGTAGAAGTCCACTTTCAAAAGATATAAATCACAAGCAGGTGACACTAAGCAAGATTAGCTTGGTCAGTACATTCAGTAGCAGTCATCTGACTTCAGAAGTTAAATGCATTCAAGAAGAGAACTGTTTGTTTTCTCCTAGGATCCGTTTTGATATTTAGTCTCATTGATGGGGATGATTATAAAAGGAAAAGGGGAGGGTGCATTATGCATGCTGACAGCCGTCCTTTTTCACAGTAATATAATCATTGAATTGATTAGGAGAGTGCTGAGATGATCAAAAGAGTGGAAGTGGATAAAGTGACAGCGCTGGAAAGAGAACAAGTTGAACCAATCAAGAATCTTTGGGAAGACCCAGGAATTCAAGAGTGCTCTGACAGAGGGAGTATCAGCTCTCAAATTCTGCTTAATAGTAAGTACTCTACATAACCACAAGAAGAACCCAGACTTAATGAAGGTAAAGAGATAGGTTCTCTCTGATTTTATTATCTATTTCTGTGTCTCTGTTGGCCTGCAATAGACAAAGGATTTTGTGCTGAAGTAATGAAACAATTTAATCTGAGATTTTCTCATGGTCCTGAAAACATTGTTCCTCCCAACTCTGAGGTCAGCACAGCTGGTACATAACTGAGTTTCCCATAGGGGAAATCATGGAAAACAGCTGTAAAAAATACATTAACAACAAACAAGTATTTCAGAAAGTTCATAATTATACCAAAATTTTAGGATGTAAGTAAAAATGAAGATGTTTCAGTATTATCCCTGGAACTTAATTATGAAAAATGATAGATTTAAGAGAACAGAAAAATTACTTTTTTTTTAATGACAAGGTTGAGAATTTGGATTCCAGTGAGGAACATTTAGGTTGGGCATTTGTGTTAACACTTTACAGTCTATTCTATCCTCCTTTTCTATGAAGTCAACTAAAATTGAAAATTAGTTCTATTTTAAATTTGATTAAGTATTTATTTTACTGTTAATTACAATTGAGGTCTTTAACAGTTTGTGACACTGCTGAAGAGGAGGAATTTTCTCTTCCACAATAGAATATTTGGAAGAAGTGTAAACATTTTTTATTTTTTTGTGCTCAATTGAGGGGCAACTGGGCAGCAACAGGAGGAGAATGCAGTGATATTCCCTTTCTTTCACCAAAGAGAAAGAGGGAATTAATGTTTAGATTTGGTTTCAGCTACGATCACCTTGAACAATTTGGAATAGAGTTTACACTTTCTGTAGGCCATGGCAGCATTTTTGGATGATCAAGTGTTGCCGTCTAGTGTTGAGAAGATAGATTGCAGATGAGTAATCTGCATCAGTTCCTTGTGTATGACTTCCTCACACTCTGCCTATTTATTTCAGCACAGCAGTGTCATCTTAGAAGTTAATGCCAGCTACGTACGAAAAGCACATGAAGGCTAAGAGGGACTAAGTTGAGAATGATGGCATGGACAGAAGAGAAACTAAATGCATCATCTTCTACGTAAAAGTATATAAGGTTGGTGCATTCATATGTGCAATGCTTTACATTAACTATTTACTATTCTTCTGAATCCTGCCAGCAGCCTTTCACATTTGTGTGCAATATTAACAGCACATGTGAAGTGCCAGGAGATAGAAAAAATGTTGATAAACAATTACATTACAGCAAGGATTGATGTGTGTTTTCAAATCTTAGCTACTGTGATTACTTTGAAGTGATAGCAAAGATTATACAAATAAAGATCACCACCTGGAGCATAAGAAGATTTTTGAACATTTCAACTTTTTTTTTTTTTTACTACTCTGTTAAAGTTTTTTTAGTTTTACACCAGTAACAATTGTTCTTATGCCAATAGAACAAAATGCAATTTCTGTTCATTTACTTTTTGGGGGAAATTACTGCACTGCTGATCAGTGCTCTTGTTTTGAATCTATATGATTAAATTATGTGAGTGCATTAATCTTGCTTCTATTGTGTATTTAATTTTTCAGTTATCTTACTGACAGTGATCGTATTGCTATGCCCTCATTTGTACCAACTCAGCAAGATATTCTTAGAGCGCCAACTACAGGAATTATCAAGTACCCTTTTGATTTAGGAAATATTATATTTAGGTAAGATTACTTTTTGAATGGTTCACTATGCAGTAATGAAAGTAGTTGCTGAAACTTTACTTCTAAGGTCTTTAAGCTTTCGCTTTCAATTGGTATGGTATATGTTTTCAGCTCTGCTGATTGGATTTAGTCTTCAAATTTCTCATGATAGAAAGTATTTCAAAACATAACTTTTTAAATTTACTCTTCATGAAAAAAGCTATTAAATTCAAACAGCCCAATCACTGTGTATTTCTATCTATTTGTTAAATTGGAAAGTCTGAAATGGGGGAGAGAGAGGTGCAGAGGATGTTAACAGTCATATCAGATTATATTTTCTTTCCTTTTGAGCTAAGTTACTACCTCCCAGAACTGAGTATTCTAGGAAACATTTTAGTTTAATAGGTCCATCAGATTTTATCTGGGCTGTCTACAAAACCACAGGATTTTGATGTGGAAGTAAGATATTTTTGAGAGATTTGATTGTTGAGTTAGGAGATGTGACTACACTGTTCCAGAGGAGGAACAGAAGGGATACTGGATTTGGAGTAGGAGCAAAATGTCTGTGTTTAACACTTTGCAAGCAAGGCTGTAGGGCGTCTTTAAGGGCACTAATGGAGACGTGAATCTGCACATAATACTCAACATGCACGATACAAGAAATGAAAACCCATAAAGGTTAATAAACTCGGGAGAGAACCAGCGAAATGAAAATTCAGAAAATTCACTCCCTTTTGGCTGTCACAGTCCTATCATTACGCCTGTTCTAGCAGCCACATTTGTTTCAGCCTTTGTGCATTACTCAGGAGATGAATGAACAAAAGCAAACAGTGGGGACGTTCTTTTGCTCCTTTGCAGTAGGAGGAGGACACTTAAAAGTGAATTTACTCCTTTGAAGTATTAAGACAAAACTTAGAATTCTTTTACCAGCTTTGCCCTGCAAACCAAACTTCTGTTTTAAAATCTGGTGTCTGCTGCAATCGGAATTTGAGACGCTAAGATCTCACTTAAGAGTCACAGAAGCAAAACCTGTGACAAAGATTGAGATTGCACTTCTTGTGCCAGACAGTAAAACTTAAGCTCTTAGGTGATGCGTGTATGCACACATATATGACCAGGAAAGTCCAAAGGAATGATATCAACAGTCAAATCTTAAAGGGGCAAAAAGTGGGGAAATCTAGAGTAGGAAGAAGAAAAAGGTTTCAGTTATGTGCTAATTCATTCCGTTTTGGACGGAAAAGGATAAGAACGTACTACACAGAATATAAAAATCTGCCTCTCAAGAGAAGATGATGATAATGCAAACATTGTCTGTATGAAAATTATAATACGCTTTATAGAAATTTCATCTGCTTCATGAGACAAACATTATAATTAAACCCATCCTACCAAAGGTGAAGGCTATCATCTGTATTCTGCTTTTGTTGGGATTGGTACAACAGAAGTTCGTTCTGCTGTCTTGTCACAGGTGGGATCTGACTTGTCAATTTCTACTCACCAGATTCTGAGTAACAGCATCACTTGTAAGAAACAACCAACCAACCAACCCCCCAGAACCACAAAACTATTTCATGTAACTTGTGTTGAGTAGACTAAAGAATTCCCTGCGCATTCTGGAGCACTCTTGTTTGTACTGAAAATCCTTGGTTCACTCGCAAGCAAAAAGAAACAATCACATACCTCTTGCCTCCATTCCCAGAAACTTTGTTTCTGCATCTACCAAGCAAACGATCAAGTAATTGAACTCATGTTCATCAGAGATAACAGGGAGATTATTTGTATTTTATGAACAATGAGAATTTTGTCAGTGTAACAAGGAACACGTTCTTTTCTTGTCAGCACTCAAGTTAGAGAACAGTCCTTGCACTTTCTAAGCCAAATGCAATAAGGGATGACTGTGACCATATTTTGATTTTACCTTAGCATCTTCTGGACTTCTAAAGTTAATAATTGTTCCAAATTCTTTGGCATGGAACACAGACTTTACTCGTTCCTTTAAAAAGAAAAAAGGAAAGAATGATCAGTTGTTTTCTTCAAAATCGGTAGGACAAGAAAGAATGGTTTTAAATTAAAAGAGAGAAATTAGATTAGAAGGCAGTGGGAAGTTATTCACATAGAAGAGGTGCTGGAACAGGATGACCTTGAGGATTTCTGCATGCCTCATCTCCAGAGGTATTCAAGACCAGGCTGGACGCAGCCCTGGGCAGTCTGATCTAATTGGGAGGCTGGATCATTTTTGAGGCCCCTTCCAATTAAGCAATTGTGTGACTCAATGAAAATAGGTAAGAACTCCTCACCAGTTATTTAACACTAAGGCAGATATGGTTCAGACAGTACCATGTGCCTCTTATACGAATCTGAGTGTGTCACATCTTATGCACACACCCTAAAAACTTTATTTTCTGCATAAAGGCATAGTAGACAGGAACTGTCCAGTGGTAACAAACTTCTTTATGCCGTGGAGCCACCAAAGGTTTACCAGGGAAATAAGTATTTTCTTTTTTTTCTTCCTTTTTTTTTTTTTTGTTTTTAATAATCTTATCATTTACCATCATAACTCATCATTTTTAAGGCATCACTGGTAAGTCAGTATTATTTTAAGGAGCAAGATATTTTAAAATTCCTGTTGTAAGCAACGTGGTTGAAAGAGTCGGGTAAGGGTAAACCTGCTGCACTTTTTGGGAGCGTATCTTGGTGTTTTTAATAATGCCAAAACCCACGGCATGTTCTAAGAAGCATTACAGAAGCTTATTTATTCTGATTTTTACATAGCCTTGCATTTCTGTTTAGGTGTCTAATAATTGTAGTAGC